>NW_024608851.1:70000-80000 GCF_018296145.1 Oncorhynchus tshawytscha | reverse complement strand
CCTCCTCATCTCTCCACCTCCTATCCTCATCTCTCCTCCTCATCTCTCCTCATCCTGGACCTCCTCCCTCATTGGACCTCCACACCAGATATAAAACTGGACCAGATCTAAACCAGATATAAAACTGGACCTCCACACCAGATATAAAACTGGACCTAAACCAGATAAAACTGGACCAAACCAGATATAAACTGGACCTCCAAAGATATAAAACTGGACCTCTAAACCAGATATAAAACTGGACCTCTAAACCAGATATAAAACTGGACCTCTAAACCAGATATAAAACTGGACCTCTAAACTAAAACTGGACCAAACCAGATATAAAACTGGACCTGGATATAAAACTGGACTAAACCAGATATAAACTGGACCTCTAAACCAGATATAAAACTGGACCTCTAAACCAGATATAAAACTGGACCTCTAAACCAGATATAAAACTGGACCTCTAAACCAGATATAAAACTGGACCTCTAAACCAGATATAAAACTGGACCTCTAAACCAGATATAAAACTGGACCTCTAAACCAGATATAAAACTGGACCTCTAAAAACCAGATATAAAAACTGGACCTCTAAACCAGATATAAAACTGGACCTCTAAACCAGATATAAAACTGGACCTCTAAACCAGGATATATAAAACTGGACCTCTAAACCAGATATAAAACTGGACCTCTAAACCAGATATAAAACTGGACCAGATATAAAACTGGACCTCTAACCAGATATAAAACTGGACCTCTAAACCAGATATAAAACTGGACCTCTAAACCAGATATAAAACTGGACCTCTAAACCAGATATAAAACTGGACCTCTAAACCAGATATAAAACTGGACCTCTAAACCAGATATAAAAACTGGACCTCTAAACCAGATATAAAACTGGACCTCTAAACCAGATATAAAACCTGATATAAAACTGGACCTCTAAACCAGATATAAAACTGGACCTCTAAACCAGATATAAAACTGGACCTCTAAACCAGATATAAAACTGGACCTCCAATACCAGATATAAAACTGGACCTCCACACCAGATATAAAACTGGACCTCTAAACCAGATATAAAACTGGACCTCTAAACCAGATATAAAACTGGACCTCTAAACCAGATATAAACTGGACAGATATAAAACTGGACTCCACACCAGATATAAAACTGGACCTCTAAACCAGATATAAAACTGGACCTCTAAAAACTGGACCTCTAAACCAGATATAAAACTGGACCTCTAAACCAGATATAAAACCAAACCAGATATAAAACTGGACCTCTAAACCAGATATAAAACTGGACCTCTAAACCAGATATAAAACTGGACCTCTAAACCAGATATAAAACTGGACCTCTAAACCAGATATAAAACTGGACCTCTAAACCAGATATAAAACTGGACCTCTAAACCAGATATAAAACTGGACCTCTAAACCAGATATAAAACTGGACCTCTAAACCAGATATAAAACTGGACCTCTAAACCAGATATAAAACTGGACCTCTAAACCAGATATAAAACTGGACCTCTAAACCAGATATAAAACTGGACCTCTAAACCAGATATAAAACTGGACCTCCACACCAGATATAAAACTGGACCTCTAAACCAGATATAAAACTGGACCTCTAAACCAGATATAAAACTGGACCTCTAAACCAGATATAAAACTGGACCTCTAAACCAGATATAAAACTGGACCTCTAAACCAGATATAAAACTGGACCTCTAAACCAGATATAAAACTGGACCTCTAAACCAGATATAAAACTGGACCTCTAAACCAGATATAAAACTGGACCTCTAAACCAGATATAAAACTGGACCTCTAAACCAGATATAAAACTGGACCTCTAAACCAGATATAAAACTGGACCTCTAAACCAGATATAAAACTGGACCACTAAACCAGTTCTGTTGATTCTTTCATTCTTCATATTCTAATCAGAGACTGGTTGAGACCTGTGATTAATAATCAGGTAGAACAGAAACCCCAGCAGTACTCAGAACGTTGTAGGGTCGGAGTTGAACAGTTCTGTACTAAGGTACTGTATGTACATGCAGACAGACATCTAATGCAGAGCCACAATAACTCCATGTCATTACTGTGTTAATAGCAGGGTGAGTTTGTGCCCAGGTGTATAGTGGATTCATATTAAGTTTTTCCCCCAGAGGGCATTGATCACACACACACACACACACATACACACACACACACACACACACACACACACACACACACACACACACGCCGCCAGCAGAGGAAAAATACAGAGATCTTACCTTCTTCCATGTTCCATGTTCTAACCTCAGACAGAGAAAGAGCTGAACAGAGAGAGAGAGAATATCAGTACAATTTCATATGACACGTCACCAGTCCTTTATTTGAGTAGAGAGGCCACACTGAAGAGTCAATCTGGCCCGAGCCAGAACAAGATTATGTGATGTTAAATTAAAGACAACTAGGTGTCCTGATAGAGTAGTTTGTAATTGTAGTGCCTGTATCTCGTCTAGTTTGTGAGTGAGGTTGCATAAGGCTGGTAAACTCTCGTCCAATTTCCTCAGTTCCCTCCAAAAAATCCTGATGGGAAAATTCCTGGAATAATGAGGGGAAAACGAGGAAATTCTACGGTTAGTGTTGCAATGCTGCCATCTGGTGGTGGTATCATGTATTACACCACTCTAGTCAAATTCAACCACAGAGAACACTCATTATATTTTATAAAGGAGTTGGACCTTTAGACCAGGGTTGACCAAACGTTTTCTCTTGGGGTCCCCCTTTGCACACTCTTGGCATTCTCTCAGGCAGCCAACAAGTGCTCAGCATATGTGGAAACTCCTTCAAGACCGTTGGAAAAGCATTCCTCATGAAGATGGTTGAGAGAATGCCAAGAGTGTGAAAAGCTTCCGTCAAGGCAAAAGGCACCACTAGGTTAGTTAGATTTAGTAATGGGTGGTGTTTATATAGTCCACCACTAGGTTATAGATAGATTTAGTAATGGGTGTTGTTTATATAGGTAACCACTAGGTTATAGTTAGATTTAGTAATGGGTGGTGTTTATATAGGTAACCACTAGGTTATAGTTAGATGTAGTAATGGTTGGTGTTTATATAGTCCACCACTAGGTTATAGTTAGATTTAGTAATGGGTGGTGTTTATATAGTCCACCACTAGGTTATAGTTAGATTTAGTAATGGGTGGTGTTTATATAGTCCACCACTAGGTTATAGTTAGATTTAGTCATGGGTGGTGTTTATATAGTCCACCACTAGGTTATAGTTAGATTTAGTAATGGGTGTTGTTTATATAGGTAACCACTAGGTTATAGTTAGATTTAGTAATGGGTGGTGTTTATATAGGTAACCACTAGGTTATAGTTAGATTTAGTAATGGGTGGTGTGTATATAGGTAACCACTAGGTTATAGTTAGATTTAGTAATGGGTGGTGTTTATATAGGTAACCACTAGGTTATAGTTAGATGTAGTAATGGTTGGTGTTTATATAGTCCACCACTAGGTTATAGTTAGATTTAGTAATGGGTGGTGTTTATATAGTCCACCACTAGGTTATAGTTAGATTTAGTAATGGGTGGTGTTTATATAGTCCACCACTAGGTTATAGTTAGATTTAGTAATGGGTGGTGTTTATATGGGGCGGCAGGGTAGCCTAGTGGCTAGAGCGTTGGGCTAGTAACCGGAAGGTTGCAAGTTCAAATCCCCGAGCTGACAAGGTACAAATCTGTCGTTCTGCCCCTGAACAGGCAGTTCCTAGGCCGTCATTGAAAATAAGAATTTGTTCTTAACTGACTTGCCTGGTTAAATAAAGGTAAAATCAAATATAGGTAACCACTAGGTTATAGATAGATTTAGTAATGGATGGTGTTTATATAGGTAACCACTAGGTTATAGATAGATTTAGTAATGGATGGTGTTTATATAGGTAACCACTAGGTTATAGGTAGATTTAGTAATGGGTGGTGTTTATATAGGTCACCACTAGGTTATAGTTAGATTTAGTAATGGGTGGTGTTTATATAGGTCACCACTAGGTTATAGTTAGATTTAGTAATGGGTGGTGTTTATATAGGTAACCACTAGGTTATAGTTAGATTTAGTAATGGGTGGTGTTTATATAGGTAACCACTAGGTTATAGGTAGATTTAGTAATGGGTGGTGTTTATATAGTCCACCACTAGGTTATAGTTAGATTTAGTAATGGGTGGTGTTTATATAGGTAACCACTAGGTTATAGTTAGATTTAGTAATGGGTGGTGTATATATAGGTAACCACTAGGTTATAGTTAGATTTAGTAATGGGTGGTGTTTATGTAGGTAACCACTAGGTTATAGTTAGATTTAGTAATGGGTGGTGTTTATATAGGTAACCACTAGGTTATAGTTAGATTTAGTAATGGGTGGTGTTTATATAGGTAACCACTAGGTTATAGATATATTTAGTAATGGGTGGTGTTTATATAGTCCAACACTAGGTTATAGATAGATTTAGTAATGGGTGGTGTTTATATAGGTAACCACTAGGTTATAGTTATATTTAGTAATGGGTGGTGTGTATATAGGTAACCACTAGGTTATAGTTAGATTTTGTAATGGGTGGTGTTTATATAGGTAACCACTAGGTTATAGTTAGATTTAGTAATTGGTGGTGTTTATATAGTCCACCACTAGGTTATAGATAGATTTAGTAATGGGTGTTGTTTATATAGGTAACCACTAGGTTATAGTTAGATTTAGTAATGGGTGGTGTTTATATAGGTAACCACTAGGTTATAGTTAGATTTAGTAATGGTTGGTGTTTATATAGTCCACCACTAGGTTATAGTTAGATTTAGTAATGGGTGGTGTTTATATAGGTAACCACTAGGTTATAGTTAGATTTAGTAATGGGTGGTGTTTATATAGGTAACCACTAGGTTATAGTTAGATTTAGTAATGGGTGGTGTGTATATAGGCAACCACTAGGTTATAGTTAGATTTAGTAATGGGTGGTGTTTATATAGTCCACCACTAGTTTATAGTTAGATTTAGTAATGGGTGGTGTTTATATAGTCCACCACTAGGTTATAGTTAGATTTATTAATGGGTGGTGTTTATATAGGTAACCACTAGGTTATAGTTAGATTTAGTAATGGGTGGTGTTTATATAGGTAACCACTAGGTTATAGTTAGATTTAGTAATGGGTGGTGTTTATATAGTCCACCACTAGGTTATAGATAGATTTAGTAATGGGTGGTGTTTATATAGGTAACCACTAGGTTATAGATAGATTTAGTAATGGATGGTGTTTATATAGGTAACCACTAGGTTATAGGTAGATTTAGTAATGGGTGGTGTTTATATAGGTCACCACTAGGTTATAGTTAGATTTAGTAATGGGTGGTGTTTATATAGGTCACCACTAGGTTATAGTTAGATTTAGTAATGGGTGGTGTTTATATAGGTAACCACTAGGTTATAGTTAGATTTAGTAATGGGTGGTGTTTATATAGGTAACCACTAGGTTATAGGTAGATTTAGTAATGGGTGGTGTTTATATAGTCCACCACTAGGTTATAGTTAGATTTAGTAATGGGTGGTGTTTATATAGGTAACCACTAGGTTATAGTTAGATTTAGTAATGGGTGGTGTATATATAGGTAACCACTAGGTTATAGTTAGATTTAGTAATGGGTGGTGTTTATATAGTCCACCACTAGGTTATAGATAGATTTAGTAATGGGTGGTGTATATATAGGTAACCACTAGGTTATAGTTAGATTTAGTAATGGGTGGTGTATATATCACTAAATCTAACTAGGTAACCACTAGGTTATAGTTAGATTTAGTAATGGGTGGTGTTTATATAGGTAACCACTAGGTTATAGGTAGATTTAGTAATGGGTGGTGTTTATATAGTCCACCACTAGGTTATAGTTAGATTTAGTAATGGGTGGTGTTTATATAGGTAACCACTAGGTTATATATAGATTTAGTAATGGGTGGTGTATATATAGGTAACCACTAGGTTATAGTTAGATTTAGTAATGGGTCGTGTATATATAGGTAACCACTAGGTTATAGTTAGATTTTGTAATGGGTGGTGTTTATATAGGTAACCACTGGTTATAGATAGATTTAGTAATGGGTGGTGTTTATATAGCTAACCACTAGGTTATAGTTAGATTTAGTAATGGTTGGTGTTTATATAGTCCACCACTAGGTTATAGTTAGATTTAGTAATGGGTGGTGTTTATATAGGTAACCACTAGGTTATAGTTAGATTTAGTAATGGGTGGTGTGTATATAGGTAACCACTAGGTTATAGTTAGATTTAGTAATGGGTGGTGTTTATATAGTCCACCACTAGTTTATAGTTAGATTTAGTAATGGGTGGTGTTTATATAGTCCACCACTAGGTTATAGTTAGATTTAGTAATGGGTGGTGTTTATATAGGTAACCACTAGGTTATAGTTAGATTTAGTAATGGGTGGTGTTTATATAGGTAACCACTAGGTTATAGTTAGATTTAGTAATGGGTGGTGTTTATATAGGTAACCACTAGGTTATAGATAGATTTAGTAATGGGTGGTGTTTATATAGGTAACCACTAGGTTATAGATAGATTTAGTAATGGATGGTGTTTATATAGGTAACCACTAGGTTATAGGTAGATTTAGTAATGGGTGGTGTTTATATAGGTCACCACTAGGTTATAGTTAGATTTAGTAATGGGTGGTGTTTATATAGGTCACCACTAGGTTATAGTTAGATTTAGTAATGGGTGGTGTTTATATAGGTAACCACTAGGTTATAGTTAGATTTAGTAATGGGTGGTGTTTATATAGGTAACCACTAGGTTATAGGTAGATTTAGTAATGGGTGGTGTTTATATAGTCCACCACTAGGTTATAGTTAGATTTAGTAATGGGTGGTGTTTATATAGGTAACCACTAGGTTATAGTTAGATTTAGTAATGGGTGGTGTATATATAGGTAACCACTAGGTTATAGTTAGATTTAGTAATGGGTGGTGTTTATATAGTCCACCACTAGGTTATAGATAGATTTAGTAATGGGTGGTGTATATATAGGTAACCACTAGGTTATAGTTAGATTTAGTAATGGGTGGTGTATATATAGGTAACCACTAGGTTATAGTTAGATTTTGTAATGGGTGGTGTTTATATAGGTAACCACTAGGTTATAGTTAGATTTAGTAATTGGTGGTGTTTATATAGGTAACCACTAGGTTATAGTTAGATTTAGTAATGGGTGGTGTTTATATAGGTAACCACTAGGTTATATATAGATTTAGTAATGGGTGGTGTATATATAGGTAACCACTAGGTTATAGTTAGATTTAGTAATGGGTCGTGTATATATAGGTAACCACTAGGTTATAGTTAGATTTTGTAATGGGTGGTGTTTATATAGGTAACCACTGGTTATAGATAGATTTAGTAATTGGTGGTGTTTATATAGGTAACCACTAGGTTATAGTTCGATTTTGCAATGGGTGGTGTGTACAGAATCCACACACTAAAACCTGTGTGATCCAAACATACTTGACACGGAGACGAATCGAAACGAAGTTCAACTCATCCAAACTTTTTTTTTTTTAACTCAAAAGTACATTTCTGTACGAGACTCAAAAATACCAAATTTCTGTACATGAGACTCATATGTTCTCCACAGCATCTCATCAATCTTTTCAACACCTCAGAGAAGTGAAGTTATAGTTTATATTTAGTCGTGTGACGTTACTAAGTCCTCAGAGAGGTGAAGGTATAGTTTATATTTAGTCGTGTGACGTTACTAAGTCCTCAGAGAGGTGAAGTTATAGTTTATATTTAGTCGTGTGACGTTACTAAGTCCTCAGAGAGGTGAAGTTATAGTTTATATTTAGTCGTGTGACGTTACTAAGTCCTCAGAGAGGTGAAGTAGTAGTTTATATTTAGTCGTGTGACGTTACTAAGTCCTCAGAGAGGTGAAGTTATAGTTTATATTTAGTCGTGTGACGTTACTAAGTCCTCAGAGAGGTGAAGTTATAGTTTATATTTAGTCGTGTGACGTTACTAAGTCCTCAGAGAGGTGAAGGTATAGTTTATATTTAGTCGTGTGACGTTACTAAGTCCTCAGAGAGGTGAAGGTATAGTTTATATTTAGTCGTGTGACGTTACTAAGTCCTCAGAGAGGTGAAGTTATAGTTTATATTTAGTCGTGTGACGTTACTAAGTCCTCAGAGAGGTGAAGTAGTAGTTTATATTTAGTCGTGTGACGTTACTAAGTCCTCAGAGAGGTGAAGTAGTAGTTTATATTTAGTCGTGTGACGTTACTAAGTCCTCAGAGAGGTGAAGGTATAGTTTATATTTAGTCGTGTGACGTTACTAAGTCCTCAGAGAGGTGAAGTTATAGTTTATATTTAGTCGTGTGACGTTACTAAGTCCTCAGAGAGGTGAAGTTATAGTTTATATTTAGTCATGTGACGTTACTAAGTCCTCAGAGAGGTGAAGTAGTAGTTTATATTTAGTCGTGTGACGTTACTAAGTCCTCAGAGAGGTGAAGTAGTAGTTTATATTTAGTCGTGTGACGTTACTAAGTCCTCAGAGAGGTGAAGGTATAGTTTATATTTAGTCGTGTGACGTTACTAAGTCCTCAGAGAGGTGAAGTTATAGTTTATATTTAGTCTGTGACGTTACTAAGTCCTCAGAGAGGTGAAGGTATAGTTTATATTTAGTCGTGTGACGTTACTAAGTCCTCAGAGAGGTGAAGTTATAGTTTATATTTAGTCGTGTGACGTTACTAAGTCCTCAGAGAGGTGAAGGTATAGTTTATATTTAGTCGTGTGCATCGTTACTAAGTCCTCAGAGAGGTGAAGGTATAGTTTATATTTAGTCGTGTGACGTTACTAAGTCCTCAGAGAGGTGAAGTTATAGTTTATATTTAGTCTTACGTTACTAAGTCCTCAGAGAGGTGAAGTTATAGTTTATATTTAGTCGTGTGACGTTACTAAGTCCTCAGAGAGGTGAAGGTATAGTTTATATTTAGTCGTGTGACGTTACTAAGTCCTCAGAGAGGTGAAGTTATAGTTTATATTTAGTCGTGTGACGTTACTAAGGCTGAGTCCTAACTGGTACTGTATTCCCTATGTAGTGTACTGCTTTTGACTAGGACCCATGTAGGGCTCTGGTCAACAGTAGTTCACTATAAAAGCAATAGGGTGCATTGGGACACAGTCTAAACCTGGCGTCTTACTCTTAACAAGACAGGAAGGCTAAACCTGGCGTCTTACTCTTAACAAGACAGGAAGGCTAAACCTGGCGTCTTACTCTTAACAAGACAGGAAGGCTAAACCTGGCGTCTTACTCTTAACAAGACAGGAAGGCTAAACCTGGCGTCTTACTCTTAACAAGACAGGAAGGCTAAACCTGGCATCTTACTCTTAACAAGACAGGAAGGCTAAACCTGGCGTCTTACTCTTAACAAGACAGGAAGGCTAAACCTGGCGTCTTACTCTTAACAAGACAGGAAGGCTAAACCTGGCGTCTTACTCTTAACAAGACAGGAAGGCTAAACCTGGCGTCTTACTCTTAACAAGACAGGAAGGCTAAACCTGGCGTCTTACTCTTAACAAGACAGGAAGGCTAAACCTGGCGTCTTACTCTTAACAAGACAGGAAGGCTAAACCTGGCATCTTACTCTTAACAAGACAGGAAGGCTAAACCTGGCGTCTTACTCTTAACAAGACAGGAAGGCTAAACCTGGCGTCTTACTCTTAACAAGACAGGAAGGCTAAACCTGGCGTCTTACTCTTAACAAGACAGGAAGGCTAAACCTGGCGTCTTACTCTTAACAAGACAGGAAGGCTAAACCTGGCGTCTTACTCTTAACAAGACAGGAAGGCTAAACCTGGCGTCTTACTCTTAACAAGACAGGAAGGCTAAACCTGGCGTCTTACTCTTAACAAGACAGGAAGGCTAAACCTGGCATCTTACT
>NW_024608851.1:55000-65000 GCF_018296145.1 Oncorhynchus tshawytscha | reverse complement strand
TGTGTCCTAGGTGGGTGGTGACATCATGAATAATCATTTCTAGGTTGTAGATATTACTCAGCAGTGCCCTACTTAAAAAAATACATGGTAGATAACTACTACTGAGCTAGAGGCCGTGAGAGAGAGAGACAGAGAGAGGAGAGAGAGAGAGAGAGGGGGGGAGGAGAGAGGGGGGGGGCAGAGGGAGAAGAAGAGAGAGAGGGGGAGAAGAGAGAAAGAGAAGGGGGTAGATAACTACTACTGAGCTAGAGGCCGTGAGAGAGAGAGAGAGGGGGGAGAGGGGGCAGATGGAGAAGAAGAGCGAGAGGGGGAAGAAGAGAGAAAGGGGGAGAAGAGAGAAAGGGGAGAGAGGAGAGGAAGGGGGAGAGGAGTGCGAGTGGGGAGAAGAGAGAGAGGCGGAGAGGAGAGAGAGGGGGAGAGGAGAGAGAGGGGGAGAGGAGAGCGAGGGGGTGAGGGGGTGAGGAGACGAAGGGGGAGAGGAGAAAAAATCATTGAGATACTTGATTATGAAGTCTAACCTCTCTATTATAATACCAGTAGAATGAAGACTAACCTCTGTATTATAATACCAGTAGAATGAAGACTAACCTCTGTATTATAATAGCAGTAGAATGAAGACTAACCTCTGTATTATAATAAAAAAGTAGAATGAAGACTATTATAATACCACTAGAATGAAGACTAACCTCTCTATTATAATACCAGTAGAATGAAGACTAACCTCTGTAGTATAATACCAGTAGAATGAAGACTAACCTCTGTATATAATACCACTAGAATGAAGACTAACCTCTGTATTATAATACCAGTAGAATGAAGACTACCCTCTGTATATAATACCAGTAGAATGAAGACTAACCTCTGTAGTATAATACCAGTAGAATGACTAACCTAGTAGAAGAATGAAGACTAACCTCTGTATTATAATACCAGTAGAATGAAGACTAACCTCTGTATTATAATACCAGTAGAATGAAGACTAACCTCTGTACTATAATACCAGTAGAATGAAGACTAACCTCTGTATTATAATACCAGTAGAATGAAGACTACTATAATACCAGTAGAATGAAGACTAACCTCTGTATATAATACCAGTAGAATGAAGACTAACCTCTGTAGTATAATACCAGTAGAATGAAGACTAACCTCTGTAGTATAATACCAGTAGAATGAAGAATAACCTCTGTATTATAATACCTGTAGAATGAAGACTACTATAATACCAGTAGAATGAAGACTAACCTCTGTATTATAATACCAGTAGAATGAAGACTACTATAATACCAGTAGAATGAAGACTAACCTCTGTATTATAATACCAGTAGAATGAAGACTAACCTCTGTAGTATAATACCAGTAGAATGAAGACTAACCTCTGTAGTATAATACCAGTAGAATGAAGACTACTATAATACCAGTAGAATGAAGACTACTATAATACCAGTAGAATGAAGACTACCATCTGTAGTATAATACCAGTAGAATGAAGACTAACCTCTGTAGTATAATACCAGTAGAATGAAGACTAACCTCTGTATTATAATACCAGTAGAATGAAGACTAACCTCTGTATATAATACCAGTAGAATGAAGACTACTATATAATACAGAAGAATGAAGACTAACCTCTGTATTATAATACCAGTAGAATGAAGACTAACCTCTGTAGTATAATACCAGTAGAATGAAGACTAACCTCTGTAGTATAATACCAGTAGAATGAAGACTACTATAATACCAGTAGAATGAAGACTAACCTCTGTATTATAATACCAGTAGAATGAAGACTACCCTCTGTACTATAATACCAGTAGAATGAAGACTAACCTCTGTATTATAATACCAGTAGAATGAAGACTACCCTCTGTACTATATACCAGAAGAATGAAGACTAACCTCTGTAGTATAATACCAGTAGAATGAAGACTAACCTCTGTAATATAATACCAGTAGAATGAAGACTAACCTCTGTATTATAATACCAGAAGAATGAAGACTAACCTCTGTAAGACTACTATAATACCAGTAGAATGAAGACTAACCTCTGTAATAATACCAGTAGAATGAAGACTAACCTCTGTAATATAATACCAGTAGAATGAAGACTAACCTCTGTAAGACTATAATACCAGTAGAATGAAGACTAACCTCTGTAATATAATACCAGTAGAATGAAGACTAACCTCTGTAGTATAATACCAGTAGATATGAAGACTAACCTCTGTATATAATACCAGTAGAATGAAGACTAACCTCTGTAGTATAATACCAGTAGAATGAAGACTATAGATAATACCAGTAGAATGAAGACTACCTCTGTATATAATACCAGTAGAATGAAGACTAACCTCTGTATATATAATACCAGTAGAATGAAGACTACTATAATACCTCTGTAACCTATATAATACCAGTAGAATGAAGACTAACCTCTGTATTATAATACCAGTAGAATGAAGACTAACCTCTGTACCAGTAGAATGAAGACTAATATAATACCAGTAGAATGAAGACTAACCTCTGTAGTATAATACCAGTAGAATGAGGACTAACCTATGTACTATATACCAGAAGAATGAAGACTAACCTCTGTAGTATAATACCAGTAGAATGAAGACTAACCTCTGTAGTATAATACCAGTAGAATGAAGACTAACCTCTGTACTATAATACCAGTAGAATGAAGACTAACCTCTGTATTATAATACCAGTAGAATGAAGACTACTATAATACCAGTAGAATGAAGACTAACCTCTGTAGTATAATACCAGTAGAATGAAGACTAACCTCTGTATTATAATACCAGTAGAATGAAGACTACTATAATACCAGTAGAATGAAGACTAACCTCTGTATTATAATACCAGTAGAATGAAGACTAACCTCTGTAGTATAATACCAGTAGAATGAAGACTAACCTCTGTACTATAATACCAGTAGAATGAAGACTAACCTCTGTATTATAATACCAGTAGAATGAAGACTACTATAATACCAGTAGAATGAAGACTATTATAATACCACTAGAATGAAGACTAACCTCTGTATTATAATACCAGTAGAATGAAGACTACCCTCTGTACTATAATACCAGTAGAATGAAGACTAACCTCTGTATTATAATACCAGTAGAATGAAGACTACCCTCTGTACTATAATACCAGTAGAATGAAGACTAACCTCTGTAGTATAATACCAGTAGAATGAGGACTAACCTATGTACTATATACCAGAAGAATGAAGACTAACCTCTGTAGTATAATACCAGTAGAATGAAGACTAACCTCTATAGTATAATACCAGTAGAATGAAGACTAACCTCTGTAGTATAATACCAGTAGAATGAAGACTACTATAATACCAGTAGAATGAAGACTAACCTCTGTACTATAATACCAGTAGAATGAAGACTAACCTCTGTAGTATAATACCAGTAGAATGAAGACTAACCTCTGTAATATAATACCAGTAGAATGAAGACTAACCTCTGTAGTATAATACCAGTAGAATGAAGACTAACCTCTGTAATATAATACCAGTAGAATGAAGATTAACCTCTGTATTATAATACCAGTAGAATGAAGACTAGCCTCTGTACTATAATACCAGTAGAATGAAGACTAACCTCTGTAATATAATACCAGTAGAATGAAGACTAACCTCTGTAGTATAATACCAGTAGAATGAAGACTAACCTCTGTAGTATAATACCAGTAGAATGAAGACTACTATAATACCAGTAGAATGAAGACTAACCTCTGTATTATAATACCAGTAGAATGAAGACTAACCTCTGTATTATAATACCAGTAGAATGAAGACTAACCTCTGTATTATAATACCAGTAGAATGAAGACTACTATAATACCAGTAGAATGAAGACTAACCTCTGTAGTATAATACCAGTAGAATGAAGACTAACCTCTGTATTATAATACCAGTAGAATGAAGACTACCCTCTGTACTATAATACCAGTAGAATGAAGACTAACCTCTGTAGTATAATACCAGTAGAATGAAGACTAACCTCTGTAGTATAATACCAGTAGAATGAAGACTAACCTCTGTACTATAATACCAGTAGAATGAAGACTAACCTCTGTAATATAATACCAGTAGAATGAAGACTAACCTCTGTAGTATAATACCAGTAGAATGAAGACTAACCTCTGTATTATAATACCAGTAGAATGAAGACTACTATAATACCAGTAGAATGAAGACTAACCTCTGTATTATAATACCAGTAGAATGAAGACTACCCTCTGTACTATAATACCAGTAGAATGAAGACTAACCTCTGTATTATAATACCAGTAGAATGAAGACTACCCTATGCACTATATACCAGAAGAATGAAGACCAACCTCTGTAGTATAATACCAGTAGAATGAAGACTAACCTCTGTAGTATAATACCAGTAGAATGAAGAATAACCTCTGTATTATAATACCAGTAGAATGAAGACTAACCTCTGTATTATAATACCAGTAGAATGAAGACTACTATAATACCAGTAGAATGAAGACTATTATAATACCACTAGAATGAAGACTAACCTCTGTAGTATAATACCAGTAGAATGAAGACTACTATAATACCAGTAGAATGAAGACTATTATAATACCAGTAGAATGAAGACTAACCTCTGTATTATAATACCACTAGAATGAAGACTAACCTCTGTAGTATAATACCAGTAGAATGAAGACTACTATAATACCAGTAGAATGAAGACTATTATAATACCACTAGAATGAAGACTAACCTCTGTAGTATAATACCAGTAGAATGAAGACTACTATAATACCAGTAGAATGAAGACTATTATAATACCAGTAGAATGAAGACTAACCTCTGTATTATAATACCAGTAGAATGAAGACTAACCTCTGTACTATAATACCAGTAGAATGAAGACTAACCTCTGTATTATAATACCAGTAGAATGAAGACTACCCTCTGTACTATAATTCCAGTAGAATGAAGACTAACCTCTGTATTATAATACCAGTAGAATGAAGACTAACCTCTGTAGTATAATACCAGTAGAATGAAGACTAACCTCTGTATTATAATACCAGTAGAATGAAGACTACTATAATACCAGTAGAATGAAGACTAACCTCTGTAGTATAATACCAGTAGAATGAAGACTAACCTCTGTATTATAATACCAGTAGAATGAAGACTAACCTCTGTATTATAATACCAGTAGAATGAAGACTAACCTCTGTATTATAATACCAGTAGAATGAAGACTAACCTCTGTATTATAATACCAGTAGAATGAAGACTACTATAATACCAGTAGAATGAAGACTAACCTCTGTATTATAATACCAGTAGAATGAAGACTACTATAATACCAGTAGAATGAAGACTAACCTCTGTAGTATAATACCAGTAGAATGAAGACTAACCTCTGTATTATAATACCAGTAGAATGAAGACTAACCTCTGTATTATAATACCAGTAGAATGAAGACTAACCTCTGTAGTATAATACCAGTAGAATGAAGACTATTATAATACCACTAGAATGAAGACTAACCTCTGTATTATAATACCAGTAGAATGAAGACTACCCTCTGTAGTATAATACCAGTAGAATGAAGACTAACCTCTGTAGTATAATACCAGTAGAATGAAGACTAACCTCTGTATATAATACCAGTAGAATGAAGACTAACCTCTGTAGTATAATACCAGTAGAATGAAGACTAACCTCTGTAGTATAATACCAGTAGAATGAAGACTAACCTCTGTATATAATACCAGTAGAATGAAGACTAACCTCTGTAGTATATAATACCAGTAGAATGAAGACTAACCTCTGTATTATAATACCAGTAGAATGAAGACTAACCTCTGTATTATAATACCAGTAGAATGAAGACTAACCTCTGTATATAATACCAGTAGAATGAAGACTAACCTATAATACCAGTAGAATGAAGACTAACCTCTGTATTATAATACCAGTAGAATGAAGACTACCCTCTGTACTATAATACCAGTAGAATGAAGACTAACCTCTGTACTATAATACCAGTAGAATGAAGACTAACCTCTGTACTATAATACCAGTAGAATGAAGACTAACCTCTGTATTATAATACCAGTAGAATGAAGTCTAACCTCTGTAGTATAATACCAGTAGAATGAAGACTTACCTCTGTAATATAATACCAGTAGAATGAAGACTAACCTCTGTAGTATAATACCAGTAGAATGAAGACTAACCTCTGTAGTATAATACCAGTGGAATGACGTGTGTAAAATGTGTCTGGAGGTTGGAGGAAAAGGGGGTTTGAGGTCAGCTGAGGCTGTTCAGATATCTTATCTATAGATAGGCCTTCCACAGTTCATCAGCTGTATGTATATATCTGTGTCTCTGCTTTAGTCTCGGTCGTGGTGTGTGTGTGTGTGTGTGTGTCTAGTGTCTGTGTCCGTGTGTGTGTGTGTGTGTGTGTGTGTCTGTGTCTGTGTCTGTGTGTGTGTGTGTGTGTGTGTCTGTGTCTGTGTCTGTGTCTGTGTCTGTGTCTGTGCGTGTGTGTGTGTGTGTGTCTGTGTGTGTGTGTGTGTGTGTGTGTGTGTGTCTGTGTGTGTGTGTGTGTGTGTGTCTAGTGTGTCTAGTGTGTGTGTGTGTGTGTGTGTGTCTGTGTGTGTGTGTGTGTGTGTGTGTGTGTGTGTGTGTGTGTGTGTGTGTGTGTGTGTGTGTGTGAACATACGTGTGTGACTGGTGTGTGAGTGGGTGTACCGTTCTCCCTGAGCATCTGCTGTCTCCCCGCAGATAAAAAATAGACCTCATAACTCAGCCAGTGTGAGGCACTCACTAATAACACACACACACACACAGACACACACAGACACACACACACACACACACAGACACACGCACACACACACACACAGACACAGACACAGACACACACACACACACACACACACACACACACACACACGCGCACACACACACACACACACACACACACACACACACACACACACACACACACACACACACACACACACACACACACACACACACACACACACACACACACACACACACACAGGATGAGCTATCGTCTCATTACTAACCCCAGTCTCTTACCGCAGTCTCTCGTCCTCCTGTAAATCTCTCTCTCTCTCTCTTCTGTTTCTCTCATCTCCCTCTCTCCTGTCTCTCACTTTCTCTCATCTCTCGCTCTTCTGTCTCCCCTAACACCCTAACCCCCTCTTCCCTATCTACCTCTCTCCCCTAACACCCTAACCCCCTCTTCCCTATCTACCTCTCTCCCCTAACACCCTAACCCCCTCTTCCCTATCTACCTCTCTCCCCCTAACACCCTAACCCCCTCTTCCCTATCTACCTCTCTCCCCTAACACCCTAACCCCCTCTTCCCTATCTACCTCTCTCCCCCCTAACACCCTAACCCCCTCTTCCCTATCTACCTCTCTCCCCTAACACCCTAACCCCCTCTTCCCTATCTACCTCTCTCCCTAACACCCTAACCCCCTCTTCCCTATCTACCTCTCTCCCCTAACATCCTAACCCCCTCTTCCCTATCTACCTCTCTCCCCTAACACCCTAACCCCCTCTTCCCTATCTACCTCTCTCCCCTAACACCCTAACCCCCTCTTCCCTATCTACCTCTCTCCCCTAACACCCTAACCCCCTCTTCCCTATCTACCTCTCTCCCCTAACATCCTAACCCCCTCTTCCCTATCTACCTCTCTCCCCTAACATCCTAACCCCTCTTCCCTATCTACCTCTCTCCCCTAACACCCCTAACCCCCTCTTCCCTATCTACCTCTCTCCATCTCTGCATCGGCTGCAGCGACTCTCGACAGGCTGAACTTGGAAAGAGAGAAAATAAGATGAAGGAGGTAAATGGAGAAAAGAGAGGAAGAGAAGGAAGGAGGAAGGAAGGAGGAGGAGAAGAAGAGGGAGAGAGGAAGGAAGGAAGGAAGGAGGAGGGCAAAGAAGAGAGGAGGGAGGAAGGAGGGGAAGGAAGGAGGAGGGCAAAGAAGAGAGGGGAGAGGAGGGAAGGGGAGGAAGAAGAAGAGAGAGGAGGGAGGAAGGGGGGAAGAAAGGAGGAGGGCAAAGAAGAGAGGGGAGAGGAGCGAAGGGGAGGAAGAAGAAGAGAGAGGAGGGAGGAAGGAGGGGAGGGAAGGGGAGGAGGAAGAAGAAGAGAGGGGGAGGGGAGGGAAGGGAAGGGGAGGAAGAAGAAGAGAGGAGGGAGGAAGGAGGGGAAGGAAGGAGCAGGGCAAAGAAGAGAGGGGGGAGGAGGAGGAGGGAGGAGGAGGAAGAAGAGAAGAGGGAGGAGGAAAGGGGAAGGAAGAAGAGGGAGGGAGGAGGGGGAGGAGAGAGAAGAGAGGAGGGAGGAAGAAGAGAGGAGGGAGGAGGAAAGGGGAGGAAGAAGAGAGGAGGGAGGAAGGAGGAGGAGGAAGAAGAGAGGAGGGAGGAGGAAAGGGGAGGAAGAAGAGAGGAGGGAGGAGGGAGGAGGAGGAACTAAAAGTGAAGTTTATCTTAAAGAACACAGACTAAACAGGAACTAAAAGTGAAGTCTATCTTAAAGAACACAGACTAAACAGGAACTAAAAGTGAAGTCTATCTTAAAGAACACAGACTAAACAGGAACTAACAGTGAAGTCTAGGTTAAAGAACACAGACTAAACTAAGGCGTGTCCCTTTCCTTCCAGTCCGTCCATCCATCTATATAGATAGATATCTCTTCAGTCTTTACACCATCAGTGAGAAACAACACCATATTTATCAAATGGAATCATTCAAACGACTCCGCAACATCATCAACTGAAATCGGGCTTTGTGATTGGCTCATTATGGCATTGTGGGAAATTCATCTGTAATTGTATCACTGTACTGCCTGAAATGAGTGAACATACACACACACACACACATAAACACACATAAACACACATAAACACACACACACACACACACACACACACACTCCAGTCCCGGCAAAGACAACAGATGTGGCAGCAGTAGTTTAACATTTGACCTCTTCCCCAGAGTTCCTCTCATAGTGACATTGTCAGATAAACTACACACACACACACACACACACACACACACACACACACACACACACACACACACACACACACACACACACACACACACACACACACACACACACAGACGCACACACTGGTATGGCAAGCATGCACACACACCACACACACACACACACACACACATCAAACACACCAGTATGGAACAGGGCCATGGTCTCATGCACAACAGGAAATAGCGCAAAATATAGTGCACTATAAATCAAGGATATTGGGTTTGATTCCCGCTCGGGCCACCCATTCCAAACTGTACACACGCACTGTAAGTCACTTAGGATAAAAGCAGCCTTCTAAATGGCATGTACAGAATATCCAGTTAAAAAATATATATATTATTTGGGTTGCAGACATACTACTGTCATTACTGTTATCTTTATGTGGAAAAACTCTCTACAAAATATTTTTTTTTTTTTTGGGGGGATGGTAAAAGAACGTTTTGGGGGTGGGGGGGCAGTAAAAGATCAATACATGGTATTTATTTCATCATCCAAAACAAAACAGGCTGATTATATTTCTACATCCCTTCTATTCTTCATATATCTGGTATTATATTTATACATATATTCTATTCTTCATATATCTGGTATTCTTCATACCTTCTACTCTTCATATATCTGTTATTATATTTCTACATACCTTCTACTCTTCATATATCTGGAATTCTATTTCTACATATTTTCTACTCTTCATATATCTGGTATTGTATTTCTACATACCTTCTATTCTTCATATATCTGGTATTATATTTCTACATACCTTCTATTCTTCATATATCTGGTATTATATTTCTACATACCTTCTACTCTTCATATATCTGGTATTATATTTCTAGATACCTTCTATTCTTCATATATCTGGGATTCTATTTCTACAGACGTTCTATTCTTC
>NW_024608851.1:37500-40000 GCF_018296145.1 Oncorhynchus tshawytscha | reverse complement strand
GATGGTTACAGGGTTAATTCTGGATGGTTACAGGGTTAATTCTGCATGGTTACAGGGTTAATTCTGGATGGTTACAGGGTTAATTCTGGTTACAGGGTTAATTCTGGATGGTTACAGGGTTAATTCTGGATGGTTACAGGGTTAATTCTGGATGGTTACAGGGTTAATTCTGGATGGTTACAGGGTGGATGGTTACAGGGTTAATTCTGGATGGTTACAGGGTTAATTCTGGATGGTTACAGGGTTAATTCTGGATGGTTGGTTACAGGGTTAATTCTGGATGGTTACAGGGTTAATTCTGGATGGTTACAGGGTTAATTCTGGATGGTTACAGGGTTAATGGTTACTGGGTTATGGTTACAGGGTTAATTCTGGATGGTTACAGGGTTAATTCTGGATGGTTACAGGTTACAGGGTTAATTCTGGATGGTTACAGGGTTAATTCTGGATGGTTACAGGGTTAATTCTGGATGGTTACAGGGTTAATTCTGCATGGTTACAGGGTTAATTCTGGATGGTTACAGGGTTAATTCTGGATGGTTACAGGGTTAATTCTGGGTTACAGGGTTAATTCTGGATGGTTACAGGGTTAATTCTGGATGGTTACAGGGTTAATTCTGGATGGTTACAGGGTTAATTCTGGATGGTTACAGGGTTAATTCTGGATGGTTACAGGGTTAATTCTGGATGGTTACAGGGTTAATTCTGGATGGTTACAGGGTTAATTCTGGATGGTTACAGGGTTAATTCTGGATGGTTACAGGGTTAATTCTGGGTTATGGTTTACAGGGTTAATTCTGGATGGTTACAGGGTTAATTCTGGGTTACAGGGTTAATTCTGGTGGTTACAGGGTTAATTCTGGATGGTTACAGGGTTAATTCTGGATGGTTACAGGGTTAATTCTGGATGGTTACAGGGTTAATTCTGGGGGTTAATTCTGGATGGTTACAGGGTTAATTCTGGATGGTTACAGGGTTAATTCTGGATGGTTACAGGGTTAATTAATTCTGGATGGTTACAGGGTTAATTCTGGATGGTTATGGTTACAGGGTTAATTCTGGATGGTTACAGGGTTAATTCTGGATGGTTACAGGGTTAATTCTGGATGGTTACAGGGTTAATTCTGGATGGTTACAGGGTTAATTCTGGATGGTTACAGGGTTAATTCTGGATGGTTACAGGGTTAATTCTGGATGGTTACAGGGTTAATTCTGGATGGTTACAGGGTTAATTCTGGATGGTTACAGGGTTAATTCTGGATGGTTACAGGGTTAATTCTGCATGGTTACAGGGTTAATTCTGGATGGTTACAGGGTTAATTCTGGGTTACAGGGTTAATTCTGGATGGTTACAGGGTTAATTCTGGATGGTTACAGGGTTAATTCTGGATGGTTAATTCTGGAGGGTTAATTCTGGATGGTTACAGGGTTAATTCTGGATGGTTACAGGGTTAATTCTGGATGGTTACAGGGGGTTAATTCTGGATGGTTACAGGGTTAATTCTGGATGGTTACAGGGTTAATTCTGGATGGTTACCGGGTTAATTCTGCATGGTTACCATCCGGGTTAAAACAGAAACAACTCAAAGGGTCCGTTTAGGTTCATTCAGAGTGGTTAAGGTCAGGGCTACGGTTTGGGGAAGGTTTAAAACCAAACTTTTAAACACAACTGTACCATCAGGTATTCTGGAGGCCTGCTGGAGCTGTAAACTGCCCTCAGCTCCAGCTCCGAGCGTCACTATTTGTGTAAAAAAAATGTTGGGAGCACTGTGGAAGTCACTGTGGAAGTCACTGTGGAAGTCACTGTGGAAGTCACCGTGGAAGTCACCGTGGAAGTCACCGTGGAAGTCACCGTGGAAGTCACCGTGGAAGTCACCGTGGAAGTCACCGTGGAAGTCACCGTGGAAGTCACCGTGGAAGCCACCGTGGAAGTCCCCGTGGAAGTCACCGTGGAAGCCACCGTGGAAGCCACCGTGGAAGTCACCGTGGAAGTCACCGTGGAAGTCACCGTGGAAGTCACCGTGGAAGTCATACAGAATATCGACGTTCCTTTTCAAACGTACGTAATCGCTGTCTATTTCTAGTGACCAGTCTGGTGTGAAAGGCTCATTAGCATCGCTTATATAAACGTGAGAAAGACAGAGAAAGAGAGAGAAAGAGAGAGAGGGAATGTTTGAGCAGCAGTGTGTGTCAGCATGTTTAATTAGCTGAGACAAGCAGGTGTAAAACAGTAATTAATGATACGATTGGGTGACTTCATTATCTCACCATGAGACTTCCTTACCTCGCTGTGCAGAACACACACACACACACACACACACACACACACACACACACACACACCTGCTAATTATTAGTTATGTAATTATTATTGTTCTAAATGCAGTTGACTACATTACTTCACAAAGTCTGTCTGTCTGTCTGTCTGCCTGCCTGTCTGTCTGTCTGTCTGTCTCTGTCTGTCTGTCTGCCTGCCTGCCTGTCTGTCTGTCTGTCTGCC
>NW_024608851.1:30000-32500 GCF_018296145.1 Oncorhynchus tshawytscha | reverse complement strand
GCCTGTAGGAGGTTGGGTTCAATCAGGAGAACACTACAGCCCTGCCTCTCACTGGAGCCTGTAGGGGGTTGGGTTCAATCAGTCACAACACTACAGCCCTGCCTCTCACTGGAGCCTGTAGGGGTTGGGTTCAATCAGTTAGATCATTACAGCCCTGCCTCTCACTGGAGCCTGTAGGGGTTGGGTTCAATCAGGAGAACACCACAGCCCTGCCTCTCACTGGAGCCTGTAGGGGTTGGGTTCAATCAGTTACATCATTACAGCCCTGCCTCTCACTGGAGCCTGTAGGGGTTGGGTTCAATCAGGAGAACACCACAGCCCTGCCTCTCACTGGAGCCTGTAGGGGTTGGGTTCAATCAGTTACAACACTACAGCCCTGCCTCTCACTGGAGACTGTAGGGGTTGGGTTCAATCAGTTACAACACTACAGCCCTGCCTCTCACTGGAGCCTGTAGGGGGTTGGGTTCAATCAGGGAGAACACTACAGCCCTGTCTGTCACTGAAGCCTGTAGGGGTCTTTCAATCAGGGAGAACACTACAGCCCTGCCTCTCACTGGAGCCTGTAGGGGGTTGGGTTCAATCAGTTACAACACTACAGCCCTGCCTCTCACTGGAGCCTGTAGGGGGTTGGGTTCAATCAGGGAGAACACTACAGCCCTGCCTCTCACTGGAGACTGTAGGGGGTTGGGTTCAATCAGTTACAACACTACAGCCCTGCCTCTCACTGGAGACTGTAGGGGGTTTGGGTTCAATCAGTTACAACACTACAGCCCTGCCTCTCACTGGAGCCTGTAGGGGGTTTGTTTGTCTAGGGTTCAATCAGGGAGAACACTACAGCCCTGCCTCTCACTGGAGCCTGGAGGGGGTTTGTTCAATCAGTACATTGAACTGGAGCCTGTAGGGGTTGGGTTCAATCAGCCTACTCCCTCTTATTATTTTCTTCCCTCTATGTGTATGCATTTGTATGGTGTGTGTGTGTGTGTGTGTGTGTGTGTGCCAGGTGTTCAGTATTGAAACACACTCTGCCCAGCCTCACAGACACCACACAGCACTTAACATCCAGCCGAGACAAACTGCCAACCATTCATCACCTCTCCCCGTCCTTTCCTCTCAGACACAGAGACAGGATCCAGCAGTACATCTGTGAAAACACAATCACCTTCTCACTCACTCTCTCACACCTAGACACACACACACACACACACACACACACACACACACACACACACACACACACACACACACACACACACACACACACACACACACACACACACACAGGAGAAAGAGCGAGTCTCAGATGAAGAGAGAGGAAAGAGAACAAGCATGGCAGAGAGAATGAGAAGAGAGTTCAACATAGAACATGGAACAACGTAGAACAACGTAGAACACCAAATAATGTCATGCAGAGCAGAATTAGGCCGATAATCCAGAAAAGAGACGTTAAATTACACAACCACCTAAAAGGAAGCGATTCCCAAACCTTCCATAACAAAGCCATCACCTACAGAGAGATGAACCTGGAGAAGAGGTGTCACGCCCTGACCTTAGGGTGGTTTGTTTGTCTAAGGGTCTTTATGTCATGGTTAGGTCAGGGTGTGACGAGGGTGGTTTGTTTGTCTAGGGGTCTTTATGTCATGGTTAGGTCAGGGTGTGACGAGGGTGGTTTGTTTGTCTAGGGGTCTTTATGTCATGGTTAGGTCAGGGTGTGACGAGGGTGGTTTGTTTGTCTAGGGGTCTTTATGTCATGGTTAGGTCAGGGTGTGACGAGGGTGGTTTGTTTGTCTAGGGGTCTTTATGTCATGGTTAGGTCAGGGTGTGACGAGGGTGGTTTGTTTGTCTAGGGGTCTTTATGTCATGGTTAGGTCAGGGTGTGACGAGGGTGGTTTGTTTGTCTAGGGGTCTTTATGTCATGGTTAGGTCAGGGTGTGACGAGGGTGGTTTGTTTGTCTAGGGGTCTTTATGTCATGGTTAGGTCAGGGTGTGACGAGGGTGGTTTGTTTGTCTAGGGGTCTTTATGTCATGGTTAGGTCAGGGTGTGACGAGGGTGGTTTGTTTGTCTAGGGGTCTTTATGTCATGGTTAGGTCAGGGTGTGACGAGGGTGGTTTGTTTGTCTAGGGGTCTTTATGTCATGGTTAGGTCAGGGTGTGACGAGGGTGGTTTGTTTGTCTAGGGGTCTTTATGTCATGGTTAGGTCAGGGTGTGACGAGGGTGGTTTGTTTGTCTAGGGGTCTTTATGTCATGGTTAGGTCAGGGTGTGACGAGGGTGGTTTGTTTGTCTAGGGGTCTTTATGTCATGGTTAGGTCAGGGTGTGACGAGGGTGGTTTGTTTGTCTAGGGGTCTTTATGTCATGGTTAGGTCAGGGTGTGACGAGGGTGGTTTGTTTGTCTAGGGGTCTTTATGTCATGGTTAGGTCAGGGTGTGACGAGGGTGGTTTGTTTGTCTAGGGGTCTTTATGTCATGGTTAGGTCAGGGTGTGACGAGGGTGGTTTATTGTG
>NW_024608851.1:10000-22500 GCF_018296145.1 Oncorhynchus tshawytscha | reverse complement strand
GCTCTAACTGAATACATACTGCTCTAACTGAATACATACTGCTCTAACTGAATACATACTGCTCTAACTGAATACATACTGCTCTGAATACATACTGCTCTAACTGAATACATACTGCTAACTGAATACATACTGCTACATACTGCTGAATACATACATACTGCTCTGAATACATACTGCTCTGAATGAATACATACTGCTCTACATACTGAATACATACTACTGCTCTAACTGAATACATACTGCTGAATACATACTGCTCTGAATACATACTGCTCTGAATACATACTGCTAACTGAATACATACTGCTCTGAACTGAATACATACTGCTCTGAATACATACTGAATACATACTGCTCTAACTGAATACATACTGCTCTGAATACATACTGCTCTGAATACATACTGCTCTGAATACATACTGCTCTAATGAATACATACTGCTCTAACTGAATACATACTGCTCTAACTGAATACATACTGCTCTGAATACATACTGCTCTAACTGAATACATACTGCTCTGACTGAATACATACTGCTCTGAATACATACTGCTAACTGAATACATACTGCTCTAACTGAATACATACTGCTCTAACTGAATACATACTGCTCTAACTGAATACATACTGCTCTGAATACATACTGCTCTGAATACATACTGCTCTAACTGAATACATACTGCTCTAACTGAATACATACTGCTCTAACTGAATACATACTGCTCTAACTGAATACATACTGCTCTGACTGTGCTCAGACTGAATACATACTGCTCTAACTGAATACATACTGCTCTGAATACATACTGCTCTGAATACATACTGCTCTGAATACATACTGCTCTAACTGAATACATACTGCCCTAACTGAATACATACTGCTCTGAATACATACTGCGCTAATTGAATACATACTGCTCTAACTGAATACATACTGCTCTGAATACATACTGCTCTGAATACATACTGCTCTGAATACATACTGCTCTGAATACATACTGCTCTGAATACATACTGCTCTCTGAATACATACTGCTCTGAATACATACTGCTCTGAATACATACTGCTCTGAATACATACTGCTCTAACTGAATACATACTGCTCTAACTGAATACATACTGCTCTAACTGAATACATACTGCTCTGACTGAATACATACTGCTCTGAATACATACTGCTCTAACTGAATACATACTGCTCTAACTGAATACATACTGAATACATACTGCTCTAACTGAATACATACTGCTCTGAACTGAATACATACTGCTCTACTGAATACATACTGAAATACATACTGCTCTAACTGAATACATACTGCTCTGAATACATACTGCTCTGAATACATACTGCTCTAACTGAATACATACTGCTCTAACTGAATACATACTGCTCTAACTGAATACATACTGCTCTAACTGAATACATACTGCTCTAACTGAATACATACTGCTCTGAATACATACTGCTCTGAATACATACTGCTCTAACTGAATACATACTGCTCTAACTGAATACATACTGCTCTAACTGAATACATACTGCTCTGAATACATACTGCTCTAACTGAATACATACTGCTCTAACTGAATACATACTGCTCTGACTGAATACATACTGCTCTGAATACATACTGCTCTAACTGAATACATACTGCTCTAACTGAATACATACTGCTAACTGAATACATACTGCTCTAACTGAATACATACTGCTCTAACTGAATACATACTGCTCTAACTGAATACATACTGCTCTGAATACATACTGCTCTGAATACATACTGCTCTGAATACTGAATACATACTGCTCTGAATACATACTGCTCTGAATACATACTGCTCTGAATACATACTGCTCTGAATACATACTGCTCTAACTGAATACATACTGCTCTGAATACATACTGCTCTGAATACATACTGCTCTGAATACATACTGCTCTGAATACTGAATACATACTGCTCTAACTGAATACATACTGCTCTAACTGAATACATACTGAATACATACTGCTCTAACTGAATACATACTGCTCTAACTGAATACATACTGCTCTAACTGAATACATACTGCTCTGAATACATACTGCTCTAACTGAATACATACTGCTCTGAATACAACTACTGCTGCTAACTGAATACATAATACATACTGCTCTAACTGAATACATACTGCATACTAACTGAATACATACTGCTCTAACTGAATACATACTGCTCTAACTGAATACATACTGCTCTGATACTGCTCTAACTGAATACATACTGCTCTAACTGAATACATACATACTGCTCTAACTGAATACATACTGCTCTAACTGAATACATACTGCTCTAACTGAATACATACTGCTCTGAATACATACTGCTCTAACTGAATACATACTGCTCTAACTGAATACATACTGCTCTAACTGAATACATACTGCTCTAACTGAATACATACTGCTCTAACTGAATACATACTGCTCTGAATACATACTGCTCTGAATACATACTGTGCTAACTGAATACAAACTGCTCTAACTGAATACATACTGCTCTAACTGAATACATACTGCTCTGACTGAATACATACTGCTCTAACTGAATACATACTGCTCTGACTGAATACATACTGCTCTGAATACATACTGTGCTAACTGAATACATACTGCTCTGACTGAATACATACTGCTCTGAATACATACTGCTCTAACTGAATACATACTGCTCTGAATACATACTGCTCTGAATACATACTGCTCTGAATACATACTGCTCTGACTGAATACATACTGCTCTAACTGAATACATACTGCTCTGAATACATACTGCTCTGAATACATACTGCTCTAACTGAATACATACTGCTCTGAATACATACTGCTCTGAATACATACTGCTCTGACTGAATACATACTGCTCTAACTGAATACATACTGCTCTGAATACATACTGCTCTGAATACATACTGCTCTAACTGAATACATACTGCTCTAACTGAATACATACTGCTCTGAATACATGAATACATACTGCTCTAACTGAATACATACTGCTCTAACTGAATACATACTGCTCTAACTGAATACATACTGCTCTGAATACATACTGCTCTAACTGAAAACATACTGCTCTGAATACATACTGCTCTAACTGAATACATACTGCTCTGAATACATACTGCTCTGAATACATACTGCTCTAACTGAATACATACTGCTCTAACTGAATACATACTGCTCTAACTGAATACATACTGCTCTGAATACATACTGCTCTAACTGAATACATACTGCTCTAACTGAATACATACTGCTCTAACTGAATACATACTGCTCTAACTGAATACATACTGCTCTGAATACATACTGCTCTAACTGAATACATACTGCTCTGACTGAATACATACTGCTCTGAATACATACTGCTCTGAATACATACTGCTCTGACTGAATACATACTGCTCTGAATACATACTGCTCTAACTGAATACATACTGTGCTAACTGAATACATACTGCTCTAACTGAATACATACTGCTCTGAATACATACTGCTCTAACTGAATACATACTGCTCTAACTGAATACTGCTCTGACTGAATACATACTGCTCTGAATACTGAATACATACTGCTCTGAATACATACTGCTCTAACTGAATACATACTGTGCTAACTGAATACATACTGCTCTGACTGAATACATACTGCTCTGAATAGATACTGCTCTGACTGCTCTAATTGAATACATACTGTGCTAACTGAATACATACTGCTCTGACTGAATACATACTGCTCTAACTGAATACATACTGTGCTAACTGAATACATACTGCTCTGAATACATACTGCTCTGAATACATACTGCTCTAACTGAATACATACTGCTCTAACTGAATACATACTGCTCTGAATACATACTGAATACATACTGCTCTGACTGAATACATACTGCTCTGAATACATACTGCTCTGAATACATACTGAATACATACTGTGCTGACTGAATACATACTGCTCTAACTGAATACATACTGCTCTAACTGAATACATACTGCTGAATACATACTGCTCTGACTGAATACACTGCTCTACTGCATACTGCTCTACTGAATACATACTGCTCTAACTGAATACATACTGCTCTGAACTGAATACATACTGCTAATACATACTGCTCTGAATACATACTGCTCTAACTGAATACATACTGCTCTAACTGAATACATACTGCTCTGAATACATACTGTGCTAACTGAATACATACTGCTCTGAATACATACTGCTCTAACTGAATACATACTGCTCTAACTGAATACATACTGCTCTGACTGAATACATACTGCTCTGACTGATACATACTGCTCTAACTGAATACATACTGCTCTAACTGAATACATACTGCTCTAACTGAATACATACTGCTCTAACTGAATACATACTGCTCTGAATACATACTGCTCTAACTGAATACATACTGCTCTGAATACATACTGCTCTAACTGAATACATACTGCTCTGAATACATACTGCTCTAACTGAATACATACTGCTCTGAATACATACTGCTCTAACTGAATACATACTGCTCTGAATACATACTGCTCTAACTGAATACATACTGCTCTGACTGAATACATACTGCTCTGAATACATACTGCTCTGAATGAATACTGCATACATACTGCTCTGAATACATACTGCTCTAACTGAATACATACTGCTCTAACTGAATACATACTGCTCTAACTGAATACATACTGCTACATACTGCTAACTGAATACATACTGCTCTAATACATACTGTGCTAACTGAATACATACTGCTCTGAATACATACTATCTGAATACATACTGCTCTGAATACATACTGCTCTAACTGAATACATACTGCTCTAACTGAATACATACTGTTCTGAATACATACTGCTCTGAATACATACTGCTCTGAATACATACTGCTCTGAATACATACTGCTCTGAATACATACTGTCTGAATACATACTGCTCTGAATACATACTGCTCTGAATACATACTGCTCTGAATACATACTGCTAACTGAATACATACTGCTAACTGAATACATACTGCTCTAACTGAATACATACTGCTCTGAATACATACTGCTCTGAATACATACTGCTCTGAATACATACTGCTCTGAATACATACTGCTCTAACTGAATACATACTGCTCTGAATACATACTGCTCTGAATACATACTGAATACATACTGCTACATACTGCTCTAACTGAATACATACTGCTAACTGAATACATACTGAATACATACTGCCCTAACTGAATACATACTGCTCTAACTGAATACATACTGCCCTAACTGAATACATACTGCTCTGAATACATACTGTGCTAATTGAATACATACTGCTCTAACTGAATACATATACTGCTCTGAATACATACTGCTCTGAATACATACTGCTCTGAATACATACTGCTCTGAATACATACTGCTCTGAATACATACTGCTCTGAATACATACTGCTCTGAATACATACTGTGCTAACTGAATACATACTGCTCTGAATACATACTGCTCTGAATACATACTGTGCTAACTGAATACATACCACTCTAACTGAATACATACTGTGCTAACTGAATACACAACTAAATCAAACTACATTGTTATACTGATAATATATTTTATTTATTTATTTTATTTATCCGTTATTTTACCAGGTAAGTTGACTGAGAACACATTCTCATTTGCAGCAATGACCTGGGGAATAGTTACAGGGGAGAGGAGGGGGATGAATGAGCCGATTGTAAACTGGGGATGATTAGGTGACCGTGATGGTTTGAGGGCCAAATTGGGAATTTAGCCAGGACACCGGGGTTAACACCCCTACTCTTACGATAAGTGCCATGGGATCTTTAATGACCTCAGAGTCAGGACACCGGGGTTAACACCCCTACTCTTACAATAAGTGCCATGGGATCTTTAATGACCTCAGAGTCAGGACACCAGGGTTAACACCCCTACTCTTACGATAAGTGCCATGGGATCTTTAATGACTGCAGAGAGTCAGGACACCGGGGTTAACACCCCTACTCTTACAATAAGTGCCATGGGATCTTTAATGACCTCAGAGAGTCAGGACACCAGGGTTAACACCCCTACTCTTACAATAAGTGCCATGGGATCTTTAATGACCTCAGAGAGTCAGGACACCAGGGTTAACACCCCTACTCTTACAATAAGTTACCCTGGGATCTTTAATGACCTCAGAGTCAGGACACCGGGGTTAACACCCCTACTCTTACAATAAGTTACCCTGGGATCTTTAATGACCTCAGAGTCAGGACACCGGGGTTAACACCCCTACTCTTACAATAAGTACCATGGGATCTTTAATGACCTCAGAGAGTCAGGACACCCGTTTAACGTCCCATCCGAAAGACGGATGAGACGTATATAAAGGATTATTGCATCAACATTTTAACAAACATTCATTTTTAACATGGTCATCAAAATATAATGTGCTATAAGCGCAGCACTTATTAATTAATTAATGAATAACATGAGTTTATATTTCCTGTTGAACAATGATGCGTTCTTAAACAACCTAAGTTAATGATGTATTCAGGCAGCCATAGGCTGCAGATGGAATAGGAAGCTGAAGGTTGTGTCTGTATGTACAGGTAAGTAGGTTTGTTCATTATCGATGAGTCAAAGTGCCTTAAAGACATGTAACACGTAGCCTAGCGATTACACAGTGCAGCCTGTGTCCTAAACAGAGTCTGGTCCAGTCATCAAGGTGATGGTCTTTACCACGTTTCTACCAGTCATCAACATGATGACCTTTACCACGTTTCTACCAGTCATCAACATGATGACCTTTACCACGTTTCTACCAGTCATCAACATGATGACTTTTACCACAATGTGTTTCATTAACACCAGCAGCACTCAGGTTTCTGACATTCTGAGGTGAAGACATTTCTGTACTCACCAGCATCTAACTGAGGTGAAGACCTTTCTGTCCTCACCAGCATCTAACTGAGGTGAAGACCTTTCTCTCCTCACCAGCATCTAACTGAGGTGAAGACCTTTCTGTCCTCACCAACATCTAACTGAGGTGAGACCTTGAAGACCTTTCCTCACCAGCATCTAATTGAAAGACCTTTCTCTCCTCACCAGCATCTAACTGAGGTGAAGACCTTTCTCTCCTCACCAGCATCTAACTGAGGTGAAGACCTTTCTCTCCTCACCAGCATCTAACTGAGATGAAGATCTTTCTGTCCTCACCAGCATCTAACTGAGGTGAAGACATTTCTGTACTCACCAGCATCTAACTGAGGTGAAGACATTTCTGTACTCACCAGCATCTAACTGAGGTGAAGACCTTTCTGTCCTCACCAGCATCTAACTGAGGTGAAGACCTTTCTCTCCTCACCAGCATCTAACTGAGGTGAAGACCTTTCTGTCCTCACCAACATCTAACTGAGATGAAGATCTTTCTGTCCTCACCAGCATCTAACTGAGGTGAAGATCTTTCTGTCCTCACCAGCATCTAACTGAGATGAAGACCTATCTGTCCTCACCAGCATCTAACTGAGGGTTAGGGTCAGGGTTAGGTTTAGGATCAGGGTCAGGGTTAGGGTCAGGGTTAGGTTTAGGGTCAGGGTTATAGTCAGGGTTAGAGTCAGGGTTATGGTCAGGGTTAGGGTCAGGGTTAGGGTCAGGGTTAAGGTCAGGGTTGGGGTAAGGGTCAGGGTTAGGGTCAGGGTTAGTGTCAAGGTTATGGTTAGGGTCAGGGTTAAGGTTAGGGTTAGGGTCAGGGTTAGGTTAGGGTTATGGTCAGGGTTAGGGTCAGGGTTAAGGTCAGGGTTAGGGTCAGGGTTAAGGTCAGGGTTAGGGTCAGGGTTAGGGTCAGGGTTAGGGTTAAGGTCAGGGTTAAGGTTAGGGTCAGGGTTAAGGTCAGGGTTAAGGTCAGGGTTAAGGTCAGGTTTAAGGTTAGGGTTAGGGTCAGGGTTAAGGTTAGGGTTAGGGTCAGGGTTAGGTCACCTCACGTATCACTATCGGTCTCATATCGCTATATGCTATAATAATAAAAGCTACTATCTAACTGGAGACCAGTCAGAAAGATACAGAGAGAGAGAGAGAGACAATAAACAAAGACTAAATCCTACAAGGTCAAAACCTCAACATTATATCCCTCTTTGTGACATCACTACAGAGAGATTACAGCTGAGTGTGATGATACCATTTACTCCACCTTATTCCAACAACATCTCTTCTAATAGTCATCCCCCTCTCTCCCTAGCTGTGGGGAATATCCCTCCCTCCTTCCAAAGAAACAGACAGACAGACAGACAGACAGACAGACAGACAGACAGACAGACAGACAGACAGACAGACAGACAGACAGACAGACAGACAGACAGACAGACAGACAGACAGACAGACAGACAGACAGACAGACAGACAGACAGACAGACAGACAGACAGACAGACAGACAGACAGACAGACAGACAGACAGACAGATAGATAGATAGATAGATAGATAGATAGATAGATAGATAGATAGATAGATAGATAGATAGATAGATAGATAGATAGATAGATAGATAGATAGATAGATAGATAGATAGATAGATAGATAGATAGATAGATAGATAGATAGATAGATAGATAGATAGATAGATAGATAGATAGATAGATAGATAGATAGATAGATAGATAGATAGATAGAATGAGAGTGCAATGCAAGTGTGTGTGCACAAGAGTGTTGGAACATAACTAATGAAAAATAGTGGTTAACAGTTAACGAAAATGTGCGCTTAGTCCAATATAAACTAATGTATTATTTATTATACAAGAGACGAAATTCACAAATTCCACCGCACAACGGCAGAGTCATGTCTTCAGTGTGCTAACAATGACTCAATAATTCATGCCTTCTGGGACTGTTATAACTCCAAAAGTTAAGGGTTAGAAACCTGTCTGTCAGAAGCATTACAACGTCAGTTTACGGTTAATCCGTCTGTCATATTTCATATGAGGGTGCGGTGAGATACCTGACAGGTTGGACAAAATTCATTCTGTCGCTTATATTGAAGAAGCTATTATTTAAATACTGGAAGTCAAATGATACCCTGTGGGTTTAAGAAAACAGAAGAATTAAAATGTATTATTTGTTAAATATTGAAGACAATCTGACAGAAACAACCATCTGAAGCCCTATGAGGCAGAGTCGTATACGCATTGTAAACAATCAATGGCTGAAACCAATGGCTATTGATTATGATAATAAATAGGAAACAATATCATAAATTAAACTGAACATTGAACAAATACTGAGGAGGACTGATACGTTGGCAACATGTGGGTCTGAGTGATGTGGAAAAGAAGGACTGGTAGGATGGCAACATGTGTGTCTGATGTGGAATAGAAGGACTGGTAGGATGACAACATGTGGGTCTGATGTGGAAAAGAAGGACTGGTAGGATGACAACATGTGGGTCTGAGTGATGTGGAAAAGACTGGTAGGACTGGTAGGATGGCAACATGTGGGTCTGAGTGATGTGGAAAGAAGGACTGGTAGGATGGCAACATGTGTGTCTGATGTGGAATAGAAGGACTGGTAGGATGACATGTGGGTCTGATGTGGGTCTGATGTGGAATAGAAGGACTGGTAGGATGACAACATGTGGGTCTGAGTGATGTGGAAAAGAAGGACTGGTAGGATGGCAACATGTGGGTCTGAGTGATGTGGAAAAGAAGGACTGGTAGGATGGCAACATGTGGGTCTGAGTGATGTGGAATAGAACGACTGGTAGGATGACAACATGTGGGTCTGAGTGATGTGGAATAGAAGGACTGGTAGGATGACAACATGTGGGTCTGAGTGATGTGGAATAGAAGGACTGGTAGGATGACAACATGTGGGTCTGAGTGATGTGGAATAGAAGGACTGGTAGGATGAAGGACTGGTAGGATGGACAACATGTGGGTCAACATGTGGGTCTGAGTGATGTGGAATAGAAGGACTGGTAGGATGACAACATGTGGGTCTGAGTGATGTGGAATAGAAGGACTGGTAGGATGGCAACATGTGGGTATGAGTGATGTGGAATAGAAGGACTGGTAGGATGGCAACATGTGGGTCTGAGTGATGTGGAATAGAAGGACTGGTAGGATGGCAACATGTGGGTCTGAGTGATGTGGAATAGAAGGATTGATACGGTGGCAACATGTGGGTCTGAGTGATGTGGAATAGAAGGACTGGTAGGATGACAACATGTGGGTCTGAGTGATGTGGAATAGAAGGACTGGTAGGATGACAACATGTGGGTCTGATGATGTGGAATAGAAGGACTGGTAGGATGGCAACATGTGGGTCTGAGTGATGTGGAATAGAAGGACTGGTAGGATGGCAACATGTGGGTCTGAGTGATGTGGAATAGAAGGATTGATACGGTGGCAACATGTGGGTCTGAGTGATGTGGAATAGAAGGACTGGTAGGATGACAACATGTGGGTCTGAGTGATGTGGAATAGAAGGACTGGTAGGATGACAACATGTGGGTCTGAGTGATGTGGAATAGAAGGACTGGTAGGATGGCAACATGTGGGTCTGAGTGATGTGGAATAGAAGGACTGGTAGGATGACAACATGTGGGTCTGAGTGATGTGGAATAGAAGGACTGGTAGGATGGCAACATGTGGGTCTGAGTGATGTGGAATAGAAGGACTGGTAGGATGACAACATGTGGGTCTGAGTGATGTGGAATAGAAGGACTGGTAGGATGGCAACATGTGGGTCTGAGTGATGTGGAATAGAAGGACTAACTGAATACATTGGCAACATGTGGGTCTGATGTGGAATAGAGGGACTGGTAGGATGACAACATGTGGGTCTGATGTGGAATAGAAGGACTGGTAGGATGACAACATGTGGGTCTGAGTGATGTGGAATAGAAGGACTGGTAGGATGGCAACATGTGGGTCTGAGTGATGTGGAATAGAAGGACTGGTAGGATGACAACATGTGGGTCTGATGTGGAATAGAAGGACTGGTAGGATGACAACATGTGGGTCTGATTGATGTGGAATAGAAGGACTGGTAGGATGGCAAGATGTGGGTCTGATGTGGAATAGAAGGACTGATACAATGGCAACATGTGGGTCTGAGTGATGTGGAATAGAAGGACTGGTAGGATGACAACATGTGGGTCTGAGTGATGTGGAATAGAAGGACTGGTAGGATGGCAACATGTGGGTCTGAGTGATGTCAGAGTTTCATGTATTTTTTTTCTTCACTTCACACTTCACTTCACTGTTTCTGTTTTGACTGATGTGCAATATGCTCACTAGACAGTTTATTAGGTACACCACCCTGTTCACTAAAATGGATCACTCCTACAGACCGGAAGTCAACTGGCCGGGGCCTGCTATAAAAACCAGGCAGACAGGCATCGATGCATTTAGTTACTGTTTGATTGGACAAAAACGAGTGACCTAAGCGACTTTGAGTGTGGAATGATCATCGGTGCCAGCAGCCGCCAGATCCACTACCTCAGAATCGGACGCCCTCCTGGGCTTTTCACACACAAAAGTGTCTTGGGTTTACCAAGAACGGTGCGACTAACAAAAGACATCCAGTCAGCAGCAGTCCTGTGGGTAAAAACAGCTCGTTGATGAGAGAGGTCCAAGGAGAATGGCAGGAATGGTTCGAGCTAACAGGAGGACCACAAACAGACAAATGGAGGCACTACAACCAACAGTGGGTTGAGCTAACAGGAGGGCCACAAACAGACAAATGGAGGCACTACAACCAACAGTAGGTTGAGCTAACAGGAGGGCCACAAACAGACACATGGAGGCACTACAACCAACAGTAGGTTGAGCTAACAGGAGGACCACAAACAGACACATGGAGGCACTACAACCAACAGTGGGTTCGAGCTAACAGGAGGGCCACAAACAGACACATGGAGGCACTACAACCAACAGTGGGTTGAGCTAACAGGAGGGCCACAAACAGACAAATGGAGGCACTACAACCAACAGTAGGTTGAGCTAACAGGAGGGCCACAAACAGACACATGGAGGCACTACAACCAACAGTAGGTTGAGCTAACAGGAGGGCCACAAACAGACACATGGAGGCACTACAACCAACAGTGGGTTGCATAACGGCATCTCAGAACGCACAACTCGCTGGTCCTTGTCAAGGACGGGCTGTTGTAGCAGACGACCACACCGGGGTTCCACTCCTATCAGCTAACAACAAGAAGAAGTGGCTCCAGTGGACAACGCCATCACCAACACTGGACAGTTGAGGAGTGAAAAACATTGATTGGTCGAACGAATCCCGGTTCCTGTTGCGTCATGCTAATGGTAGAGTCAGGATTTGTCGTAAGCAGCATGAGTCGTAAAGCACCATGAGTCGTAAAGCAGCATGACTCGTAAAGCAGCATGAGTCGTAAAGCAGTATGAGTCATGAAGCAGCATGAGTCGTGAAGCAGC
>NW_024608851.1:0-5000 GCF_018296145.1 Oncorhynchus tshawytscha | reverse complement strand
CTACTGTAACTACTGGTACCATTTACCTGCAACCACTGGTACCATTTACCGGTACCTACTGGTACCATTTACCTTAATGATGTTCTACTGTAACTACTGGTACCATTTACCTGTAACTACTGGTACCATTTACCCGTAACTACTGGTCCCATTTACCTTAATGATATTCTACTGTAACTACTGGTACCATTTACCTGTAACTACTGGTACCATTTACCTGTAACTACTGGTACCATTTACCTGTAACCACTGGTACCATTTACCTTAATGATGTTCTACTGTAACCACTGGTACCATTTACCTGAAACTACTGGTACCATTTACCTTAATGATGTTCTACTGTAACTACTGGTACCATTTACCTGTAACTACTGGTACCATTTACCTGTAACTACTGGTACCATTTACCTTAATGATGTTATACTGTAACTACTGGTACCATTTACCTGTAACTACTGGTACCATTTACCTGATAACTACTGGTACCATTTACCTGTAACTACTGGTACCATTTACCTGTAACTACTGGTACCATTTACCTTAATGATGTTCTACTGTAACTACTGGTACCATTTACCTGTAACTACTGGTACCATTTACCTTAATGATGTTCTACTGTAACTACTGGTACCATTTACCTTAATGATGTTCTACTGTAACTACTGGTACCATTTACCTTAATGATGTTCTACTGTAACTACTGGTACCATTTACCTGTACCTACTGGTATCATTTACCTTAATGATGTTCTACTGTAACTACTGGTACCATTTACCTGTAACTACTGGTACCATTTACCTGTAACTACTGGTACCATTTACCTTAATGATGTTCTACTGTAACTACTGGTACCATTTACCTTAATGATGTTCTACTGTAACTACTGGTACCATTTACCTGTAACTACTGGTACCATTTACCTGTAACTACTGGTACCATTTACCTTAATGATGTTCTACTGTAACTACTGGTACCATTTACCTGTAACTACTGGTACCATTTACCTGTAACTACTGGTACCATTTACCTGTAACTACTGGTACCATTTACCTTAATGATGTTCTACTGTAACTACTGGTACCATTTACCTGTAACTACTGGTACCATTTACCTGTAACTACAGGTACCATTTACCTTAATGATGTTCTACTGTAACTACTGGTACCATTTACCTTAATGATGTTCTACTGTAACTACTGTTACCATTTACCTGTAACTACTGGTACCATTTACCTTAATGATGTTCTACTGAAACCACTGGCAATCTAAGGTCTATCGCATTAGGAGTCGTAGTGTCTGTTAAGACATACACACACACACACACACACACACACACACACACACACACACACACACACACACACACACACACACAATAGATCAACACAACGATAAAGACACCTAATGATTCCCCCCACAGTCTCACAGGATTCATCGTTACCATTTAGCGTCCCAAATGGCACCCTATTCCCTATATAGTGCACTACTTTAGACCAGAGCCCTATAACCCCTGATTAGAAGTAGTGCACTAAATAGGGAATAGGGTGCTATTAATGTCTTGTTGGGGAAAACATTCACGTGGTGATAGAATTGAATATCAATGCCGAATGTTTTGAGTCGTGGAATTGAACTATAGTTTAACAGTAGTACAATGACATCATGTATATTTTCAGTTCAAATGTGGAATACAAATGTCTCATTCTCAGCAGAGTATCCTTGGGTTTGTGTTGTTTTATATTGTCTATTGTATTGTATTGTACTGTATTGTATTTTATTATATTGTATTGTATTGTATTGTATTTCGATATATTGTATTGTATTGTATTGTATTTCGTATATTGTATTGTATTGTATTTCGATATATTGTATTGTATTGTATTGTATTTCAATATATTGTATTGTAATGTATTGAATTACATTGTATTTTATTGTATTTCATTTTATCCTATCCTATTGTATTGTATTTTATTTTATTGTGTTGCATTATATTGTATTGTGTTATATTGTATTCCAATATATTGTGCTGTAATATATTGTATTGTATTTTATTGTTTTGTATTGTATTGTATTTCAATATATTGTATTGTATTTTATTGTATTGTATTGTATTTTATTTTATTGTGTTGCATTATATTGTATTGTGTTATATTGTATTCCAATATATTGTGCTGTAATATATTGTATTGTATTTTATTGTTTTGTATTGTATTGTATTTCAATATATTGTATTGTATTTTATTGTATTGTATTGTATTATATTGTATTACATTGTATTGTATTGTATTGCAAATTATTGTACTATAATATTTTGTATTGTACTGTATTGTATTTTATTATATTGTATTTTATTGTATTGTATTGAATTCTATTGAAATATTTTGTATTGTATTTTCTTGTATATTGTATTGAATTGCATTGTGGTGTATTGTATTGTATTGTGTTGTTTGCTTTACTTTATGCCTCTGTCTGTAGGTTATGTTAAAAGGCTACTGTTGTACTGCCGTGTCAATGTGTGCTCTCCAGCACCGATGGTTCCACTCTGTGATATTGTTCCTCTGTTACATTCTACTGAGACCAGTTTTGACCAGGGCCCTATAGGGCCCTATTAGCGCGAGTGTCTAAAGCGTTCCTCTCCTGCTTCACTCCCTCCCTCTCTTCCTCCCCCATCCTCACTCCCCACCTCCCCCCACAAACACAAATCTTCTCCTCTCACTTCATCCCCTCTTTCTTCCTGACACAGTCTGCCGTCTTCTCTCCCCTCTATCCACATCCCTCTCTACAGATATATCGCATATCCTCCAAATTAGGCAATGTGGAATGCGCACGAGGCACGCCGGCGCGCGCACACACATGACTTTCTTAACCTGCTCGAGCGTGGGAAAAGGTACCGTCTGTAATGAATAACGCCTTTCCCCTTATCATTACCATACATAAGGCTACACACTCAGAAGCACATAGGGGACCTATGAAATAATCAAACCACTTATAGTGGTATCATGGTACAGTCTCCTACACCTGATACAATGTAACCCACTGGCGCTCTGGTCAAAATCGACAGCTGACACAAAAGGTAAGAGTAAATATTCAGCCAACTCACCGTAATATCCGGATAAATCCTCAGTGTATGGAGAATCCCAAGGAGCTTTCTTTATCTTTCTTCACCCAAGTTAGAAACAGCCAAGCGCTATAATGTCCCTCTCACTCCCTCCTTCCTGCCCGACCTCGAGGTCCTGAATGAACTGACAGAAAAAGAGAGACTCGGTTTACGTCAAACACGCAGATCTAGACTTAGCTATCGAGGTCATCTCTCAGAAGTGAACGACTTAAACAAGAGAAAATACACATTTTGAAATAACAGTTGGTGCCTCACCGATTTCAAAATCCGAGCTGGCTCGAGAAAAGACGACCGTTAAAACAGGAACCTCGCGAGGATCTGCGCGAGAAAGCGGCTGTCAAATTTGACTTCAAACTGATGCTGACGATGCGCGCGGAGATAAAGCTGTTCCACGAGAGAGAAAGAGAAAGAGAGAGAGAGGAAGAGAGAGGAGAGAGAGAGAGAGACAAAGAGAGAGGAGAGAGAGAGACAGAGAGGAAGAGAGAGGAGAGAGACAGGGACAAAGAGAGAGGAGAGAGAAAGACAGAGAGGAAGAGAGAGGAGAGAGAGAGAGGAAGAGAGAGAGAGAGAGAGAGACAGAGAGACAGAGAGAGAGAGAGAGAGAGAGAGACAGAGAGAGGAGAGAGAGAAGAGAGACAGAGAGAGAGAGAGAGAGAGAGACAGAGAGAGAGAGAGAGAGAGAGAGAGAGAGAGAGAGAGAGAGAGGAGAGAGAGAGAGACAGAGAGAGAGAGAGAGAGAGAGAGAGAGAGAGAGAGAGAGAGAGAGAGAGAGAGACAGAGAGAGAGAGAGAGAGAGAGAGAGAGAGAGAGAGAGAGAGAGAGAGAGAGAGAGAGAGAGAGAGAGAGAGAGAGAGAGAGAGAGAGAGAGAGAGAGAGAGAGAGAGAGACAGAGAGAGAGAGAGAGAGAGAGAGAGAAGAGAGAGAGAGACAGAGAGAGAGAGACAGAGAGAGAAGAGAGAGAGAGAGAGAGAGAGAGAGAGAGAGAGAGAGAAGAGAGAGAGAGAGAGACAGAGAGAGGAGAGAGAGAGAGACAGAGAGAGAGAGAGAGACAGAGAGAGAGAGACATAGAGAGAAAGAGAGAGAGAGAGAGAGAGAGAGAGAGAGAGAGAAGAGAGAGAGAGGGACAGAGAGAGAGGAGAGAGAAAGACAGAGAGGAAGAGAGAGGAGAGAGAGAGAGGAAGAGAGAGAGAGAGAGAGAGACAGAGAGACAGAGAGAGAGAGAGAAAGAGAGAGACAGAGAGAGAGAGAGAAAGAGACAGAGAGATGAGGGAGGAGAGGAAGAGAGAATAGTACACTCGTGAAGATTCTGAATAAGATGCTGACCAGTGCTTTTTGTCTTGTCTGAACACTGCATGTGTTTAGTTGGATCATGTGATTTCTTTCAGCAGGAGTATTCACCTACCAATACAACACATCAGTTGATCAGTAATTACTCATCTATTTATTGACCTACTTTCCTTAATGTGTGTATTAATGAATTGCCTGCTTTACAATGTCAACGTGGCCATGGCGCTGGCACAACGCAAAACAGCCTATTCAACATATATATAGGTCAACATTGTGAGGATCAGAGACTTCATTTTGTTTTTCTCCCTAGACGAAGATAAGATGCCACTGAATTAAATAGAAAAGGAACATATTCTTCTACACAAACACAAAAACAAAAAGTTGTTATTTATACAAAAAAAAATGTACTGACTAAAATCCCAGTAGGCCTGTGCTTCAGCTGCTCTTTCAGTCACTTCAGGAAGCCTTTGGTATCCCACCTCAGGTGGTCTAAAGCCGTATAGGGGAAACACTGAATCTCACCTCTTCTCAATTAGATCGACTGAACAGCCTCTCTGTCCTTCGCTCTATATAGGGAATAGGGCCTTGGTCAAAACTG
>NW_024608850.1:0-84921 GCF_018296145.1 Oncorhynchus tshawytscha | reverse complement strand
CTGTCCACATTGTTCATTTCATCTCAAATAGACAGCACAGCAAAAATTGGACATCCAGAGTGCATCAAACATGATTTAGAGCTTGTTTGTGGAAAAGTGCTTATTTCCGTATTTCAATGCTGCAACTTGCTGAAAATTGTCTGCAGTGTTCCTAATCATCTAGTTTGAACAGTTCTGTAAAAAACATTGTATCCAGAGTGCATCAAACATGATTTAGAGCTTGTTTATGGAAAAGTGCTTATTTCCGTATTTCAATGCTGCAACTTGCTGAAAATTGTCTACAGTGTTCCTAATCATCTAGTTTGAACAGTTATGTTTAAAACATTGTATCCAGAATGCATCAAACATGATTTAGAGCTTGTTTATGGAAAAGTGCTTATTTCCGTATTTCAATGCTGCAATTTGCTGAAAATTGTCTGCAGTGTTCCTAATCATCTAGTTTGAACAGTTCTGTAAAAAACATTGTATCCAGAGTGCATCAAACATGATTTAGAGCTTGTTTATGGAAAAGTGCTTATTTCCGTATTTCAATGCTGCAACTTGCTGAAAATTGTCTACAGTGTTCCTAATCATCTAGTTTGAACAGTTATGTTTAAAACATTGTATCCAGAATGCATCAAACATGATTTAGAGCTTGTTTATGGAAAAGTGCTTATTTCCGTATTTCAATGCTGCAACTTGCTGAAAATTGTCTGCAGTGTTCCTAATCATCTAGTTTGAACAGTTCTGTAAAAACATTGTATCCAGAGTGCATCAAACATGATTTAGAGCTTGTTTATGGAAAAGTGCTTATTTCCGTATTTCAATGCTGCAACTTGCTGAAAATTGTCTACAGTGTTCCTAATCATCTAGTTTGAACAGTTATGTTTAAAACATTGTATCCAGAATGCATCAAACATGATTTAGAGCTTGTTTATGGAAAAGTGCTTATTTCCGTATTTCAATGCTGCAACTTGCTGAAAATTGTCTGCAGTGTTCCTAATCATCTAGTTTGAACAGTTCTGTAAAAAACATTGTATCCAGAGTTGTCACGCCCTGGTCAAAGTATTTTGTGTTTATCTTTATGTATTTGGTCAGGCCAGGGTGTGGCATGGGGTTTTTGTAATTGTGGTGTGTTTGTCTTGGGGTTTTGGTGGTGGTATTGGGATTGTAGCTTAGTGGGTTGTCTAGCAAAGTCTATGGCTGTCTGGAGTGGTTCTCAATCAGAGGCAGGTGCTTATCGTTGTCTCTGATTGGGAACCATATTTAGGCAGCCATATTCTTTGAGTTTGTCGTGGGTGATTGTCCTTAGTGTCTTACTTGTACTCTCTGTTAGTTTGCACTAGATAGGCTGTTTTCGGTTTTCATTACGTTTATTGTTTTGTAGTGTTTAGTGTTTAGTCGTGTTTAGTGTTTAGTCGTGTTTACGTTTTGTTTAATAAATATGGATCGCAATCGACACGCTGCAGTTTGGTCCGACTCTCCTTCATCACCACTAGAAAACCGTTACAGAATCACCCACCACCAACGGACCAAGCAGCGTGTTAACAGGCAGGAACCACAGGAGAGGCAACAGAGGCAGCAGCAGCAGGAGCAGCAGCAGCTGCAGTGGGAGAGGCTGCACCACCTGGAGAAATGGACATGGGAGGAAGAACTGGACGGTAAAGGACCCTGGGCTCAGCCTGGAGAATATCGCCGCCCCAAGGAAGAACTGGAGGCGGCGAAAGCTGAGAGGCGCAGATATGAGGAGGCAGCACGGCGTAGCGGATGGAAGCCTGAGAATCAGCCCCAAAATTTCTTGGGGGGCTCAGGAGAGTGTGGCAGAGTCAGGAGTCAGACCTGAGCCAACTCTCCCTGTTTATCGTGAGGAGCCAAGGAGGAGACCAGAACCAGAGACTGTGAAGGAGTTAATGGGGAAATTGGAGGAGAGAGAAATGAGGGAGTTGCTGTGTTGGTGCTTTTTGCATGGAATTCGCCCGACGGAACGTGTTGGGGATTTGATGGCACCTGGGTTAGCGCTCCATACTCGTCCTGAGGTGCGTGTTAGTCGGCTGGTGAAGTTGGTGCCAGCCTCACGCACCAGGCCTCCTGTGCACATCCCTAGCCTTGCACATCCTGTGCCAACACTGCTCTCAAGATCTCCAGTACGCCTTCACGGTCTAGCCCATCCTGTGCCACCTCCACACTCCAGTCCTCCGGTAGCAGCTCCCCGCTCCAGGCTTCCTGTGCGTGTCCTCGATCCAGTACCACCAGTTCCAGCACCATGCACCAGGCCTTCAGTGTGCCTCGCCTGTTCAGCGCAGCCAGCGCTTTTCTCCTCTCCTGCGCTGCTGGAGTCTCCCGCCTGTTTAGCGCAGCCAGAGCCTTTCTCCTCTACAGCGCTGCCGGATCCTCCCGCCTGTTCAGCGCAGCCAGAGCTGCCAGCCTGCATGGAGCAGCCAGAGCTGTCAGTCCGCATAGAGCAGCCAGAGCTGTCAGTCTGCATGGAGCAGCCAGAGCTGTCAGTCTGCATGGAGCAGACAGATATGTCAGTCTGCATGGAGCAGCCAGAGATGTCAGTCTGCATGGAGCAGCCAGAGATGTCAGTCTGCATGGAGCAGCCAGAGCTGTCAGTCTGCATGGAGCAGCCAGAGCTGCCAGTCTGCATGAAGCAGCCAGTCTGCATGGAGCAGCTAGAGCTGTCAGTCTGCATGGAGCAGCCAGAGCTGCCAGTCTGCATGGAGCAGCCAGAGCTGCCAGTCTGCATGAAGCAGCCAGAGCTGTCAGTCTGCATGGAGCAGCCAGAGCTGCCAGTCTGCATGGAGCTGCCAGTCTGCAAGGAGCAGCCAGAGCTGTCAGTCTACATGAAGCAGCCCGAGCTGCCAGTCTGCATGAAGCAGCCAGTCTACATGGAGCAGCCAGAGCTGTCAGTCTGCATGGAACAGTCAGAGCTTCCAGTCTGCATGAAGCAGCCAGAGCTGTCAGTCTGCATGGAACAGTCAGAGCTGTCAGTCTGCATGGAGCAGCCAGAGCTGTCAGTCTACATGAAGCAGCCCGAGCTGCCAGTCTGCATGAAGCAGTCAGTCTACATGGAGCAGCCAGAGCTGTCAGTCCGCATGGAGCAGCCAGAGCTGTCAGTCTACATGAAGCAGCCCGAGCTGCCAGTCTGCATGAAGCAGCCAGTCTATATGGAGCAGCCAGAGATGTCAGTCTGCATGAAGCAGCCAGAGCTGTCAGTCTGCATAGAGCAGCCAGTCTGCATGGAGCTGCCAGTCTGCATGGAGCTGCCAGTCTGCATGGAGCTGCCAGTCTGCATGGAGCTGCCAGTCTGCACGGAGCTGTCAATCTGCACGGAGCTGTCAGTCTGTAAGGAGCTGCCAGTCTGCAAGGAGCTGCCAGTCAGCACGGAGCCGCCAGAGCGGTCAGTCTGTAAGAAGCCGCCAGAGCTGTCAGCCTATATGGAGCAGCTAGTGCCGCCAGTCTGCCCAGCGCCGCCAGTGCCCCCAGTCTGCCCAGCATCGCCAGTCTGCCCAGCGTCGCCAGTCTGCCCAGCGCCGTCAGTCTGCCCAGCATCGCCAGTCTGCCCAGCGTCGTCAGTCTGCCCAGCGTCGTCAGTCTGCCCAGCGTCGTCAGTCTGCCCAGCGTCGTCAGTCTGCCCAGCGTCGTCAGTATGCCCAGCACCGCCAGTATGCCCAGCACCGCCAGTCTGCCCAGCGCCGCCAGTCTGCCCAGCGCCGCCAGTCTGCCCAGCGCCGCCAGATCTGCCAGTCAGCCAGACTCTTCCAGATCTGCCAGTCAGCCAGACTCTTCCAGATCTGCCAGTCAGCCAGACTCTTCCAGATCTGCCAGTCAACCAGACTCTTCCAGATCTGCCAGTCAACCAGACTCTTCCAGATCTGCCAGTCAACCAGACTCTTCCAGATCTGCCAGTCAACCAGACTCTTCCAGATCTGCCAGTCAACCAGGATCTGCCAGTCAGCCAGGATCTGCCAGTCAGCCAGGATCTGCTGAAACCACCAGCCAGCCAGGAGCTGGTAGATCTATCTACCTGCCTGAGCTTCCTCTCACTCCTGAGCTTCCTCTCACTCCTGAGCTTCCTCTCACTCCTGAGCTTCCTCTCACTCCTGAGCTTCCTCTCACTCCTGAGCTTCCTCTCACTCCTGAGCTTTCTCTCACTCCCGAGCTTCCCCTCAGTCCCGAGCTGCCTCGGTCCCGAGCTGTCCTTCAGTCCCGATCTGCTCCTCAGTCCAGTGGGGTTCTGGGTGGGGACTACTAGGCCATGGTCGGCGGCGAGGGTGGACTATCCAGGGACGAAGGGAGAGGGGACTAAGACATTAAAGGAGTGGGGTCCACGTCCCCGCGCCGGAGCCGCCACCATGGACAGACGCCCACCCGGACCCTCCCTATTGTTTTGAGGTGCGTTCGGGAGTCCGCACCTTAGGGGGGGGGTTCTGTCACGCCCTGGTCAAAGTATTTTGTGTTTATCTTTATGTATTTGGTCAGGCCAGGGTGTGGCATGGGGTTTTTGTATTGTGGTGTGTTTGTCTTGGGGTTTTGGTGGTGGTATTGGGATTGTAGCTTAGTGGGTTGTCTAGCAAGGTCTATGGCTGTCTGGAGTGGTTCTCAATCAGAGGCAGGTGCTTATCGTTGTCTCTGATTGGGAACCATATTTAGGCAGCCATATTCTTTGAGTTTGTCGTGGGTGATTGTCCTTAGTGTCTTACTTGTACTCTCTGTTAGTTTGCACTAGATAGGCTGTTTTCGGTTTTCATTACGTTTATTGTTTTGTCGTGTTTAGTGTTTAGTCGTGTTTAGTGTTTAGTCGTGTTTACGTTTTGTTTAATAAATATGGATCGCAATCGACACGCTGCAGTTTGGTCCGACTCTCCTTCATCACCACTAGAAAACCGTTACAAGAGTGCATCAAACATGATTTAGAGCTTGTTTATGGAAAAGTGCTTATTTCCGTATTTCAATGCTGCAACTTGCTGAAAATTGTCTACAGTGTTCCTAATCATCTAGTTTGAACAGATGTTTAAAACATTGTATCCAGAATGCATCAAACATGATTTAGAGCTTGTTTATGGAAAAGTGCTTATTTCCGTATTTCAAATGCTGCAACTTGCTGAAAATTGTCTACAGTGTTCCTAATCATCTAGTTTGAACAGTTCTGTAAAAAACATTGTATCCAGAGTGCATCAAACATGATTTAGAGCTTGTTTATGGAAAAGTGCTTATTTATGCATTCTACAGTTGTTTTCATAACATCTCGAATAAACATAACAAAAAAAAGTTTTATCCCAGAGTGCATCAAACATGATTTAGAGCTTGTTTATGGAAAAGTGCTTATTTCTGCATTTCAAAGTTGCAACATGCTGAAAACTGTCCACATTGTTCATTTCATCTCAAATAGACAGCACAGCAAAAATTGGACATCCAGAGTGCATCAAACATGATTTAGAGCTTGTTTATGGAAAAGTGCTTATTTCCGTATTTCAATGCTGCAACTTGCTGAAAATTGTCTGCAGTGTTCCTAATCATCTAGTTTGAACAGTTCTGTAAAAAACATTGTATCCAGAGTGCATCAAACATGATTTAGAGCTTGTTTATGGAAAAGTGCTTATTTCCGTATTTCAATGCTGCAACTTGCTGAAAATTGTCTACAGTGTTCCTAATCATCTAGTTTGAACAGTTATGTTTAAAACATTGTATCCAGAATGCATCAAACATGATTTAGAGCTTGTTTATGGAAAAGTGCTTATTTCCGTATTTCAATGCTGCAACTTGCTGAAAATTGTCTGCAGTGTTCCTAATCATCTAGTTTGAACAGTTCTGTAAAAAACATTGTATCCAGAGTGCATCAAACATGATTTAGAGCTTGTTTATGGAAAAGTGCTTATTTCCGTATTTCAATGCTGCAACTTGCTGAAAATTGTCTACAGTGTTCCTAATCATCTAGTTTGAACAGTTATGTTTAAAACATTGTATCCAGAATGCATCAAACATGATTTAGAGCTTGTTTATGGAAAAGTGCTTATTAGCGTATTTCAATGCTGCAACTTGCTGAAAATTGTCTGCAGTGTTCCTAATCATCTAGTTTGAACAGTTATGTTTAAAACATTGTATCCAGAATGCATCAAACATGATTTAGAGCTTGTTTATGGAAAAGTGCTTATTTCCGTATTTCAATGCTGCAACTTGCTGAAAATTGTCTGCAGTGTTCCTAATCATCTAGTTTGAACAGTTATGTTTAAAACATTGTATCCAGAATGCATCAAACATGATTTAGAGCTTGTTTATGGAAAAGTGCTTATTTCCGTATTTCAATGCTGCAATTTGCTGAAAATTGTCTGCAGTGTTCCTAATCATCTAGTTTGAACAGTTCTGTAAAAAACATTGTATCCAGAGTGCATCAAACATGATTTAGAGCTTGTTTATGGAAAAGTGCTTATTTCCGTATTTCAATGCTGCAACTTGCTGAAAATTGTCTACAGTGTTCCTAATCATCTAGTTTGAACAGTTATGTTTAAAACATTGTATCCAGAATGCATCAAACATGATTTAGAGCTTGTTTATGGAAAAGTGCTTATTTCCGTATTTCAATGCTGCAACTTGCTGAAAATTGTCTGCAGTGTTCCTAATCATCTAGTTTGAACAGTTCTGTAAAAAACATTGTATCCAGAGTGCATCAAACATGATTTAGAGCTTGTTTATGGAAAAGTGCTTATTTCCGTATTTCAATGCTGCAACTTGCTGAAAATTGTCTACAGTGTTCCTAATCATCTAGTTTGAACAGTTATGTTTAAAACATTGTATCCAGAATGCATCAAACATGATTTAGAGCTTGTTTATGGAAAAGTGCTTATTTCCGTATTTCAATGCTGCAACTTGCTGAAAATTGTCTGCAGTGTTCCTAATCATCTAGTTTGAACAGTTCTGTGTAAAACATTGTATCCAGAGTGCATCAAACATGATTTAGAGCTTGTTTATGGAAAAGTGCTTATTTCCGTATTTCAATGCTGCAACTTGCTGAAAATTGTCTGCAGTGTTCCTAATCATCTAGTTTGAACAGATGTTTAAAACATTGTATCCAGAATGCATCAAACATGATTTAGAGCTTGTTTATGGAAAAGTGCTTATTTCCGTATTTCAAATGCTGCAACTTGCTGAAAATTGTCTACAGTGTTCCTAATCATCTAGTTTGAACAGTTCTGTAAAAAACATTGTATCCAGAGTGCATCAAACATGATTTAGAGCTTGTTTATGGAAAAGTGCTTATTTATGCATTCTACAGTTGTTTTCATAACATCTCGAATAAACATAACAAAAAAAAGTTTTATCCCAGAGTGCATCAAACATGATTTAGAGCTTGTTTATGGAAAAGTGCTTATTTCTGCATTTCAAAGTTGCAACATGCTGAAAACTGTCCACATTGTTCATTTCATCTCAAATAGACAGCACAGCAAAAATTGGACATCCAGAGTGCATCAAACATGATTTAGAGCTTGTTTATGGAAAAGTGCTTATTTCCGTATTTCAATGCTGCAACTTGCTGAAAATTGTCTGCAGTGTTCCTAATCATCTAGTTTGAACAGTTCTGTAAAAACATTGTATCCAGAGTGCATCAAACATGATTTAGAGCTTGTTTATGGAAAAGTGCTTATTTCCGTATTTCAATGCTGCAACTTGCTGAAAATTGTCTACAGTGTTCCTAATCATCTAGTTTGAACAGTTATGTTTAAAACATTGTATCCAGAATGCATCAAACATGATTTAGAGCTTGTTTATGGAAAAGTGCTTATTTCCGTATTTCAATGCTGCAACTTGCTGAAAATTGTCTGCAGTGTTCCTAATCATCTAGTTTGAACAGTTCTGTAAAAAACATTGTATCCAGAGTGCATCAAACATGATTTAGAGCTTGTTTATGGAAAAGTGCTTATTTCCGTATTTCAATGCTGCAACTTGCTGAAAATTGTCTACAGTGTTCCTAATCATCTAGTTTGAACAGTTATGTTTAAAACATTGTATCCAGAATGCATCAAACATGATTTAGAGCTTGTTTATGGAAAAGTGCTTATTTCCGTATTTCAATGCTGCAACTTGCTGAAAATTGTCTGCAGTGTTCCTAATCATCTAGTTTGAACAGTTATGTTTAAAACATTGTATCCAGAATGCATCAAACATGATTTAGAGCTTGTTTATGGAAAAGTGCTTATTTCCGTATTTCAATGCTGCAACTTGCTGAAAATTGTCTGCAGTGTTCCTAATCATCTAGTTTGAACAGATGTTTAAAACATTGTATCCAGAATGCATCAAACATGATTTAGAGCTTGTTTATGGAAAAGTGCTTATTTCCGTATTTCAATGCTGCAACTTGCTGAAAATTGTCTGCAGTGTTCCTAATCATCTAGTTTGAACAGTTCTGTAAAAAACATTGTATCCAGATTGCATCAAACATGATTTAGAGCTTGTTTATGGAAAAGTGCTTATTTATGCATTCTACAGTTTGTTTTCATAACATCTCGAATAAACATAACAAAAAAAAGTTTGATCCCAGAGTGCATAGAAGTCATAGACTGCATGCTTCAATAGTTCAGATTTTTCAGTTTGACATTTCACCCGTTTTACTTTTGAGCTTTGCCTTCCATCAGATTTGGTTGTTTTATCATATTTAGGGACATCCTTAAATGGTTGTTTTTCCTGTGTTTTATATTGTACAACAGACAATGACACTAAAAGGAAAGTAACTTGTATGTTTCCATATTTATTTATTTTATTTTATCTTTATTTAGCTAGGCAGGTCAGTTGGGAACAAGTTCTTGTTTGCAGGTTCACCTACGGAAACCTTGTTACGACTTTTACTTCCTCTAGATAGTCAAGTTTGATCGTCTTCTCGGCGCTCCGCCAGGGCAAGAATTTGTTCTTAACTAACTTAGATAAATAAAGGTTAAAATTGGGTTTCAGTCGTGATTTTACAGCCAAGTAATTTAAACTCCTACGAGCAATACTCTTGTTTATTGTTTATGGGATGGTGTGTTCAGGGTGATGAGCTGTGTTGCTTTTACACCAAACATTTTTATTTTTTATTTTTTTTTAACCTTTATTTAACCAGGCAAGTCAGTTAAGAACACATTCTTATTTTCAATGACGGCCTGGGAACAATGGGTTAACTGCTTGTTTATGGAAAAGTGCTTATTTCTGCATTTCAAAGTTGCAACATGCTGAAAACTGTCCACATTGTTCATTTCATCTCAAATAGACAGCACAGCAAAAATTGGCCATCCAGAGTGCATCAAACATGATTTAGAGCTTGTTTATGGAAAAGTGCTTATTTCCGTATTTCAAATGCTGCAACTTGCTGAAAATTGTCTACAGTGTTCCTAATCATCTAGTTTGAACAGTTCTGTAAAAAACATTGTATCCAGAGTGCATCAAACATGATTTAGAGCTTGTTTATGGAAAAGTGCTTATTTCCGTATTTCAATGCTGCAACTTGCTGAAAATTGTCTACAGTGTTCCTAATCATCTAGTTTGAACAGTTATGTTTAAAACATTGTATCCAGAATGCATCAAACATGATTTAGAGCTTGTTTATGGAAAAGTGCTTATTTCCGTATTTCAAATGCTGCAACTTGCTGAAAATTGTCTACAGTGTTCCTAATCATCTAGTTTGAACAGTTCTGTAAAAAACATTGTATCCAGAGTGCATCAAACATGATTTAGAGCTTGTTTATGGAAAAGTGCTTATTTATGCATTCTACAGTTGTTTTCATAACATCTCGAATAAACATAACAAAAAAAAAAGTTTTATCCCAGAGTGCATCAAACATGATTTAGAGCTTGTTTATGGAAAAGTGCTTATTTCTGCATTTCAAAGTTGCAACATGCTGAAAACTGTCCACATTGTTCATTTCATCTCAAATAGACAGCACAGCAAAAATTGGACATCCAGAGTGCATCAAACATGATTTAGAGCTTGTTTATGGAAAAGTGCTTATTTCCGTATTTCAATGCTGCAACTTGCTGAAAATTGTCTGCAGTGTTCCTAATCATCTAGTTTGAACAGTTCTGTAAAAACATTGTATCCAGAGTGCATCAAACATGATTTAGAGCTTGTTTATGGAAAAGTGCTTATTTCCGTATTTCAATGCTGCAACTTGCTGAAAATTGTCTACAGTGTTCCTAATCATCTAGTTTGAACAGTTATGTTTAAAACATTGTATCCAGAATGCATCAAACATGATTTAGAGCTTGTTTATGGAAAAGTGCTTATTTCCGTATTTCAATGCTGCAACTTGCTGAAAATTGTCTGCAGTGTTCCTAATCATCTAGTTTGAACAGTTCTGTAAAAAACATTGTATCCAGAGTGCATCAAACATGATTTAGAGCTTGTTTATGGAAAAGTGCTTATTTCCGTATTTCAATGCTGCAACTTGCTGAAAATTGTCTACAGTGTTCCTAATCATCTAGTTTGAACAGTTATGTTTAAAACATTGTATCCAGAATGCATCAAACATGATTTAGAGCTTGTTTATGGAAAAGTGCTTATTTCCGTATTTCAATGCTGCAACTTGCTGAAAATTGTCTGCAGTGTTCCTAATCATCTAGTTTGAACAGTTATGTTTAAAACATTGTATCCAGAATGCATCAAACATGATTTAGAGCTTGTTTATGGAAAAGTGCTTATTTCCGTATTTCAATGCTGCAACTTGCTGAAAATTGTCTGCAGTGTTCCTAATCATCTAGTTTGAACAGATGTTTAAAACATTGTATCCAGAATGCATCAAACATGATTTAGAGCTTGTTTATGGAAAAGTGCTTATTTCCGTATTTCAATGCTGCAACTTGCTGAAAATTGTCTGCAGTGTTCCTAATCATCTAGTTTGAACAGTTCTGTAAAAAACATTGTATCCAGATTGCATCAAACATGATTTAGAGCTTGTTTATGGAAAAGTGCTTATTTATGCATTCTACAGTTTGTTTTCATAACATCTCGAATAAACATAACAAAAAAAAGTTTGATCCCAGAGTGCATAGAAGTCATAGACTGCATGCTTCAATAGTTCAGATTTTTCAGTTTGACATTTCACCCTCGAATTACTTTTGAAAACTTTGCCTTCCATCAAACATGATTTGGTTGTTTTGGATCATATTTAGGGACATCCTTAAATGGTTGTTTTTCCTGTGTTTTATATTGTACAACAGACAATGACACTAAAAGGAAAGTAACTTGTATGTTTCCATATTTATTTATTTTATTTTATCTTTATTTAGCTAGGCAGGTCAGTTGGGAACAAGTTCTGTTTGCAGGTTCACCTATGGAAACCTTGTTACGATTTTACTTCCTCTAGATAGTCAAGTTTGATCGTCTTCTCGAACATTCCGCCAGGGCAAGAATTTGTTCTTAACTAACTTAGATAAATAAAGGTTAAAATTGGGTGTCGTGATTTTACAGCCAAGTAATTTAAACTCCTAAGCAATATCTTGTTTATTGTTTATGGGATGGTGTGTTCAGGGTGATGAGCTGTTTGCTTTTACACCAAACATTTTTATTTTTTATTTTTTTAACATTTAACCAGGCAACAGTTAAGAAAACATTCTTATTTTCAGAGTGCATCAAACATGATTTAACTGCTTGTTTATGGAAAAGTGCTTATTTCTGCATTTCAAAGTTGCAACATGCTGAAAACTGTCCACATTGTTCATTTCATCTCAAATAGACAGCACAGCAAAAAACATTGGCCATCCAGAGTGCATCAAACATGATTTAGAGCTTGTTTATGGAAAAGTGCTTATTTCCGTATTTCAATGCTGCAACTTGCTGAAAATTGTCTGCAGTGTTCCTAATCATCTAGTTTGAACAGTTCTGTAAAAAACATTGTATCCAGAGTGCATCAAACATGATTTAGAGCTTGTTTATGGAAAAGTGCTTATTTCCGTATTTCAATGCTGCAACTTGCTGAAAATTGTCTACAGTGTTCCTAATCATCTAGTTTGAACAGTTATGTTTAAAACATTGTATCCAGAATGCATCAAACATGATTTAGAGCTTGTTTATGGAAAAGTGCTTATTTCCGTATTTCAATGCTGCAACTTGCTGAAAATTGTCTGCAGTGTTCCTAATCATCTAGTTTGAACAGTTCTGTAAAAACATTGTATCCAGAGTGCATCAAACATGATTTAGAGCTTGTTTATGGAAAAGTGCTTATTTCCGTATTTCAATGCTGCAACTTGCTGAAAATTGTCTACAGTGTTCCTAATCATCTAGTTTGAACAGTTATGTTTAAAACATTGTATCCAGAATGCATCAAACATGATTTAGAGCTTGTTTATGGAAAAGTGCTTATTTCCGTATTTCAATGCTGCAACTTGCTGAAAATTGTCTGCAGTGTTCCTAATCATCTAGTTTGAACAGTTCTGTAAAAAACATTGTATCCAGAGTGCATCAAACATGATTTAGAGCTTGTTTATGGAAAAGTGCTTATTTCCGTATTTCAATGCTGCAACTTGCTGAAAATTGTCTGCAGTGTTCCTAATCATCTAGTTTGAACAGTTATGTTTAAAACATTGTATCCAGAATGCATCAAACATGATTTAGAGCTTGTTTATGGAAAAGTGCTTATTTCCGTATTTCAAATGCTGCAACTTGCTGAAAATTGTCTGCAGTGTTCCTAATCATCTAGTTTGAACAGTTCTGTAAAAAACATTGTATCCAGAGTGCATCAAACATGATTTAGAGCTTGTTTATGGAAAAGTGCTTATTTATGCATTCTACAGTTGTTTTCATAACATCTCGAATAAACATAACAAAAAAAATTTTATCCCAGAGTGCATCAAACATGATTTAGAGCTTGTTTATGGAAAAGTGCTTATTTCCGTATTTCAATGCTGCAACTTGCTGAAAATTGTCTGCAGTGTTCCTAATCATCTAGTTTGAACAGTTCTGTAAAAACATTGTATCCAGAGTGCATCAAACATGATTTAGAGCTTGTTTATGGAAAAGTGCTTATTTCCGTATTTCAATGCTGCAACTTGCTGAAAATTGTCTACAGTGTTCCTAATCATCTAGTTTGAACAGTTATGTTTAAAACATTGTATCCAGAATGCATCAAACATGATTTAGAGCTTGTTTATGGAAAAGTGCTTATTTCCGTATTTCAATGCTGCAACTTGCTGAAAATTGTCTGCAGTGTTCCTAATCATCTAGTTTGAACAGTTCTGTAAAAAACATTGTATCCAGAGTGCATCAAACATGATTTAGAGCTTGTTTATGGAAAAGTGCTTATTTCCGTATTTCAATGCTGCAACTTGCTGAAAATTGTCTACAGTGTTCCTAATCATCTAGTTTGAACAGTTATGTTTAAAACATTGTATCCAGAATGCATCAAACATGATTTAGAGCTTGTTTATGGAAAAGTGCTTATTTCCGTATTTCAATGCTGCAACTTGCTGAAAATTGTCTGCAGTGTTCCTAATCATCTAGTTTGAACAGTTCTGTAAAAAACATTGTATCCAGAGTGCATCAAACATGATTTAGAGCTTGTTTATGGAAAAGTGCTTATTTCCGTATTTCAATGCTGCAACTTGCTGAAAATTGTCTACAGTGTTCCTAATCATCTAGTTTGAACAGTTATGTTTAAAACATTGTATCCAGAATGCATCAAACATGATTTAGAGCTTGTTTATGGAAAAGTGCTTATTTCCGTATTTCAATGCTGCAACTTGCTGAAAATTGTCTGCAGTGTTCCTAATCATCTAGTTTGAACAGTTCTGTAAAAAACATTGTATCCAGAGTGCATCAAACATGATTTAGAGCTTGTTTATGGAAAAGTGCTTATTTATGCATTCTACAGTGTTTTCATAACATCTCGAATAAACATAACAAAAAAAGTTTTATCCCAGAGTGCATCAAACATGATTTAGAGCTTGTTTATGGAAAAGTGCTTATTTCTGCATTTCAAAGTTGCAAATCATGCTGAAAACTGTCCACATTGTTCATTTCATCTCAAATAGACAGCACAGCAAAAATTGGACATCCAGAGTGCATCAAACATGATTTAGAGCTTGTTTATGGAAAAGTGCTTATTTCCGTATTTCAATGCTGCAACTTGCTGAAAATTGTCTGCAGTGTTCCTAATCATCTAGTTTGAACAGTTCTGTAAAAAACATTGTATCCAGAGTGCATCAAACATGATTTAGAGCTTGTTTATGGAAAAGTGCTTATTTCCGTATTTCAATGCTGCAACTTGCTGAAAATTGTCTACAGTGTTCCTAATCATCTAGTTTGAACAGTTATGTTTAAAACATTGTATCCAGAATGCATCAAACATGATTTAGAGCTTGTTTATGGAAAAGTGCTTATTTCCGTATTTCAATGCTGCAACTTGCTGAAAATTGTCTGCAGTGTTCCTAATCATCTAGTTTGAACAGTTCTGTAAAAAACATTGTATCCAGAGTGCATCAAACATGATTTAGAGCTTGTTTATGGAAAAGTGCTTATTTCCGTATTTCAATGCTGCAACTTGCTGAAAATTGTCTACAGTGTTCCTAATCATCTAGTTTGAACAGTTATGTTTAAAACATTGTATCCAGAATGCATCAAACATGATTTAGAGCTTGTTTATGGAAAAGTGCTTATTTCCGTATTTCAATGCTGCAACTTGCTGAAAATTGTCTGCAGTGTTCCTAATCATCTAGTTTGAACAGTTCTGTAAAAAACATTGTATCCAGAGTGCATCAAACATGATTTAGAGCTTGTTTATGGAAAAGTGCTTATTTCCGTATTTCAATGCTGCAACTTGCTGAAAATTGTCTACAGTGTTCCTAATCATCTAGTTTGAACAGTTATGTTTAAAACATTGTATCCAGAATGCATCAAACATGATTTAGAGCTTGTTTATGGAAAAGTGCTTATTTCCGTATTTCAATGCTGCAACTTGCTGAAAATTGTCTGCAGTGTTCCTAATCATCTAGTTTGAACAGTTCTGTAAAAAACATTGTATCCAGAGTGCATCAAACATGATTTAGAGCTTGTTTATGGAAAAGTGCTTATTTCCGTATTTCAATGCTGCAACTTGCTGAAAATTGTCTACAGTGTTCCTAATCATCTAGTTTGAACAGTTATGTTTAAAACATTGTATCCAGAGTGCATCAAACATGATTTAGAGCTTGTTTATGGAAAAGTGCTTATTTCCGTATTTCAATGCTGCAACTTGCTGAAAATTGTCTGCAGTGTTCCTAATCATCTAGTTTGAACAGTTCTGTAAAAAACATTGTATCCAGAGTGCATCAAACATGATTTAGAGCTTGTTTATGGAAAAGTGCTTATTTCCGTATTTCAATGCTGCAACTTGCTGAAAATTGTCTGCAGTGTTCCTAATCATCTAGTTTGAACAGTTATGTTTAAAACATTGTATCCAGAATGCATCAAACATGATTTAGAGCTTGTTTATGGAAAAGTGCTTATTTCCGTATTTCAATGCTGCAACTTGCTGAAAATTGTCTGCAGTGTTCCTAATCATCTAGTTTGAACAGTTCTGTAAAAAACATTGTATCCAGAGTGCATCAAACATGATTTAGAGCTTGTTTATGGAAAAGTGCTTATTTCCGTATTTCAATGCTGCAACTTGCTGAAAATTGTCTGCAGTGTTCCTAATCATCTAGTTTGAACAGTTATGTTTAAAACATTGTATCCAGAATGCATCAAACATGATTTAGAGCTTGTTTATGGAAAAGTGCTTATTTCCGTATTTCAATGCTGCAACTTGCTGAAAATTGTCTGCAGTGTTCCTAATCATCTAGTTTGAACAGTTCTGTAAAAAACATTGTATCCAGAGTGCATCAAACATGATTTAGAGCTTGTTTATGGAAAAGTGCTTATTTATGCATTCTACAGTTGTTTTCATAACATCTCGAATAAACATAACAAAAAAAGTTTTATCCCAGAGTGCATCAAACATGATTTAGAGCTTGTTTATGGAAAAGTGCTTATTTCTGCATTTCAAAGTTGCAACATGCTGAAAACTGTCCACATTGTTCATTTCATCTCAAATAGACAGCACAGCAAAAATTGGACATCCAGAGTGCATCAAACATGATTTAGAGCTTGTTTATGGAAAAGTGCTTATTTCCGTATTTCAATGCTGCAACTTGCTGAAAATTGTCTGCAGTGTTCCTAATCATCTAGTTTGAACAGTTCTGTAAAAAACATTGTATCCAGAGTGCATCAAACATGATTTAGAGCTTGTTTATGGAAAAGTGCTTATTTCCGTATTTCAATGCTGCAACTTGCTGAAAATTGTCTACAGTGTTCCTAATCATCTAGTTTGAACAGTTATGTTTAAAACATTGTATCCAGAATGCATCAAACATGATTTAGAGCTTGTTTATGGAAAAGTGCTTATTTCCGTATTTCAATGCTGCAACTTGCTGAAAATTGTCTGCAGTGTTCCTAATCATCTAGTTTGAACAGTTCTGTAAAAAACATTGTATCCAGAGTGCATCAAACATGATTTAGAGCTTGTTTATGGAAAAGTGCTTATTTCCGTATTTCAATGCTGCAACTTGCTGAAAATTGTCTGCAGTGTTCCTAATCATCTAGTTTGAACAGTTATGTTTAAAACATTGTATCCAGAATGCATCAAACATGATTTAGAGCTTGTTTATGGAAAAGTGCTTATTTCCGTATTTCAATGCTGCAACTTGCTGAAAATTGTCTGCAGTGTTCCTAATCATCTAGTTTGAACAGTTCTGTAAAAACATTGTATCCAGAGTGCATCAAACATGATTTAGAGCTTGTTTATGGAAAAGTGCTTATTTCCGTATTTCAATGCTGCAACTTGCTGAAAATTGTCTGCAGTGTTCCTAATCATCTAGTTTGAACAGTTATGTTTAAAACATTGTATCCAGAATGCATCAAACATGATTTAGAGCTTGTTTATGGAAAAGTGCTTATTTCCGTATTTCAATGCTGCAACTTGCTGAAAATTGTCTGCAGTGTTCCTAATCATCTAGTTTGAACAGTTCTGTAAAAAACATTGTATCCAGAGTGCATCAAACATGATTTAGAGCTTGTTTATGGAAAAGTGCTTATTTATGCATTCTACAGTTTGTTTTCATAACATCTCGAATAAACATAACAAAAAATTTTATCCCAGAGTGCATCAAACATGATTTAGAGCTTGTTTATGGAAAAGTTTTATTTCCGTATTTCAATGCATGCAACTTGCTGAAAATTTAGTCTTGTTTAGTTGTTTTTTCCTGTGTTCTATTTGTAAACAGTTGACACTAAAAGTAAAGTAACTTGTATCCAGATTTATCATTTTATTTTATCTTTATTTAGAGGCAGGTCAGTTGGGAACAAGCTTTTTTGCAGGTTCACCTAGTGAAACAATCATCAAAAAACATTGTATCAGAGTGATCAAACATTTTAGAGCTTGTTTATGGAAAAGTGCTTATTTCCGTATTTCAATGCTGCAACTTGCTTAAAATTGTCTGCAGTAAAGTTCCTAATCATCTAGTTTGAACAGTTCTGTAAAAACATTGTATCCAGAATGCATCAAACATGATTTAGAGCTTGTTTATGGAAAAGTGCTTATTTCCGTTTTCAATGCTGCAACTTGCTGAAAATTGTTGCAGTGTTCCTAATCATCTAGTTTGAACAGTTCAGTTTAAAACATTGTATCCAGAGTGCATCAAACATGATTTAGAGCTTGTTTATGGAAAAGTGCTTATTTCCGCATTTCAATGCTGCAACATGCTGAAAATTGTCTGCAGTGTTCCTAATCATCTAGTTTGAACAGTTCAGTTTAAAACATTGTATCCAGAGTGCATCAAACATGATTTAGAGCTTGTTTATGGAAAAGTGCTTATTTCCGTATTTCAATGCTGCAACTTGCTGAAAATTGTCTGCAGTGTTCCTAATCATCTAGTTTGAACAGTTCTGTAAAAAACATTGTATCCAGAGTGCATCAAACATGATTTAGAGCTTGTTTATGGAAAAGTGCTTATTTATGCATTCTACAGTTGTTTTCATAACATCTCGAATAAACATAACAAAAAAAGTTTTATCCCAGAGTGCATCAAACATGATTTAGAGCTTGTTTATGGAAAAGTGCTTATTTCTGCATTTCAAAGTTGCAACATGCTGAAAACTGTCCACATTGTTCATTTCATCTCAAATAACAGCACAAAAAATTGTATCCAGAGTGCATCAAACATGATTTAGAGCTTGTTTATGGAAAAGTGCTTATTTCCGTATTTCAATGCTGCAACTTGCTGAAAATTGTCTGCAGTGTTCCTAATCATCTAGTTTGAACAGTTCTGTAAAAAACATTGTATCCAGAGTGCATCAAACATGATTTAGAGCTTGTTTATGGAAAAGTGCTTATTTCCGTATTTCAATGCTGCAACTTGCTGAAAATTGTCTACAGTGTTCCTAATCATCTAGTTTGAACAGTTATGTTTAAAACATTGTATCCAGAATGCATCAAACATGATTTAGAGCTTGTTTATGGAAAAGTGCTTATTTCCGTATTTCAATGCTGCAACTTGCTGAAAATTGTCTGCAGTGTTCCTAATCATCTAGTTTGAACAGTTCTGTAAAAACATTGTATCCAGAGTGCATCAAACATGATTTAGAGCTTGTTTATGGAAAAGTGCTTATTTCCGTATTTCAATGCTGCAACTTGCTGAAAATTGTCTACAGTGTTCCTAATCATCTAGTTTGAACAGTTATGTTTAAAACATTGTATCCAGAATGCATCAAACATGATTTAGAGCTTGTTTATGGAAAAGTGCTTATTTCCGTATTTCAATGCTGCAACTTGCTGAAAATTGTCTGCAGTGTTCCTAATCATCTAGTTTGAACAGTTATGTTTAAAACATTGTATCCAGAATGCATCAAACATGATTTAGAGCTTGTTTATGGAAAAGTGCTTATTTCCGTATTTCAATGCTGCAACTTGCTGAAAATTGTCTGCAGTGTTCCTAATCATCTAGTTTGAACAGTTCTGTAAAAAACATTGTATCCAGAGTGCATCAAACATGATTTAGAGCTTGTTTATGGAAAAGTGCTTATTTATGCATTCTACAGTGTTTTCATAACATCTCGAATAAACATAACAAATAAAAGTTTTATCCCAGAGTGCATCAAACATGATTTAGAGCTTGTTTATGGAAAAGTGCTTATTTCCGTATTTCAATGCTGCAACTTGCTGAAAATTGTATGCAGTGTTCCTAATCATCTAGTTTGAACAGTTCTGTAAAAAACATTGTATCCAGAGTGCATCAAACATGATTTAGAGCTTGTTTATGGAAAAGTGCTTATTTATGCATTCTACAGTGTTTTCATAACATCTCGAATAAACATAACAAAAAAAAGTTTTATCCCAGAGTGCATCAAACATGATTTAGAGCTTGTTTATGGAAAAGTGCTTATTTATGCATTCTACAGTGTTTTCATAACATCTCGAATAAACATAACAAAACAAGTTTTATCCCAGAGTGCATCAAACATGATTTAGAGCTTGTTTATGGAAAAGTGCTTATTTTCGTATTTCAATGCTGCAACTTGCTGAAAATTGTATGCAGTGTTCCTAATCATCTAGTTTGAACAGTTATGTTTAAAACATTGTATCCAGAGTGCATCAAACATGATTTAGAGCTTGTTTATGGAAAAGTGCTTATTTCCGTATTTCAATGCTGCAACTTGCTGAAAATTGTCTGCAGTGTTCCTAATCATCTAGTTTGAACAGTTCTGTAAAAACATTGTATCCAGAGTGCATCAAACATGATTTAGAGCTTGTTTATGGAAAAGTGCTTATTTCCGTATTTCAATGCTGCAACTTGCTGAAAATTGTCTGCAGTGTTCCTAATCATCTAGTTTGAACAGTTCTGTAAAAAACATTGTATCCAGAGTGCATCAAACATGATTTAGAGCTTGTTTATGGAAAAGTGCTTATTTATGCATTCTACAGTTGTTTTCATAACATCTCGAATAAACATAACAAAAAAAATTTTATCCCAGAGTGCATCAAACATGATTTAGAGCTTGTTTATGGAAAAGTGCTTATTTCTGCATTTCAAAGTTGCAACATGCTGAAAACTGTCCACATTGTTCATTTCATCTCAAATAGACAGCACAGCAAAAATTGTATCCAGAGTGCATCAAACATGATTTAGAGCTTGTTTATGGAAAAGTGCTTATTTCCGTATTTCAATGCTGCAACTTGCTGAAAATTGTCTGCAGTGTTCCTAATCATCTAGTTTGAACAGTTCTGTAAAAAACATTGTATCCAGAGTGCATCAAACATGATTTAGAGCTTGTTTATGGAAAAGTGCTTATTTCCGTATTTCAATGCTGCAACTTGCTGAAAATTGTCTACAGTGTTCCTAATCATCTAGTTTGAACAGTTATGTTTAAAACATTGTATCCAGAATGCATCAAACATGATTTAGAGCTTGTTTATGGAAAAGTGCTTATTTCCGTATTTCAATGCTGCAACTTGCTGAAAATTGTCTGCAGTGTTCCTAATCATCTAGTTTGAACAGTTCTGTAAAAAACATTGTATCCAGAGTGCATCAAACATGATTTAGAGCTTGTTTATGGAAAAGTGCTTATTTCCGTATTTCAATGCTGCAACTTGCTGAAAATTGTCTACAGTGTTCCTAATCATCTAGTTTGAACAGTTATGTTTAAAACATTGTATCCAGAATGCATCAAACATGATTTAGAGCTTGTTTATGGAAAAGTGCTTATTTCCGTATTTCAATGCTGCAACTTGCTGAAAATTGTCTGCAGTGTTCCTAATCATCTAGTTTGAACAGTTATGTAAACATTGTATCCAGAGTGCATCAAACATGATTTAGAGCTTGTTTATGGAAAAGTGCTTATTTCCGTATTTCAATGCTGCAACTTGCTGAAAATTGTCTGCAGTGTTCCTAATCATCTAGTTTGAACAGTTCTGTAAAAAACATTGTATCCAGAGTGCATCAAACATGATTTAGAGCTTGTTTATGGAAAAGTGCTTATTTATGCATTCTACAGTTGTTTTCATAACATCTCGAATAAACATAACAAAAAAAAGTTTTATCCCAGAGTGCATCAAACATGATTTAGAGCTTGTTTATGGAAAAGTGCTTATTTCTGCATTTCAAAGTTGCAACATGCTGAAAACTGTCCACATTGTTCATTTCATCTCAAATAGACAGCACAGCAAAAAACATTGGATCCAGAGTGCATCAAACATGATTTAGAGCTTGTTTATGGAAAAGTGCTTATTTCCGTATTTCAATGCTGCAACTTGCTGAAAATTGTCTGCAGTGTTCCTAGTCATCTAGTTTGAACAGTTCTGTTTAAAACATTGTATCCAGAGTGCATCAAACATGATTTAGAGCTTGTTTATGGAAAAGTGCTTATTTCCGTATTTCAATGCTGCAACTTGCTGAAAATTGTCTACAGTGTTCCTAATCATCTAGTTTGAACAGTTATGTTTAAAACATTGTATCCAGAGTGCATCAAACATGATTTAGAGCTTGTTTATGGAAAAGTGCTTATTTCCGTATTTCAATGCTGCAACTTGCTGAAAATTGTCTGCAGTGTTCCTAATCATCTAGTTTGAACAGTTCTGTAAAAACATTGTATCCAGAGTGCATCAAACATGATTTAGAGCTTGTTTATGGAAAAGTGCTTATTTATGCATTCTACAGTTGTTTTCATAACATCTCGAATAAACATAACAAAAAAAACATTTTATCCCAGAGTGCATCAAACATGATTTAGAGCTTGTTTATGGAAAAGTGCTTATTTCCGTATTTCAATGCTGCAACTTGCTGAAAATTGTCTGCAGTGTTCCTAATCATCTAGTTTGAACAGTTCTGTTTAAAACATTGTATCCAGAGTGCATCAAACATGATTTAGAGCTTGTTTATGGAAAAGTGCTTATTTCCGTATTTCAATGCTGCAACTTGCTGAAAATTGTCTGCAGTGTTCCTAATCATCTAGTTTGAACAGTTCTGTTTAAAACATTGTATCCAGAGTGCATCAAACATGATTTAGAGCTTGTTTATGGAAAAGTGCTTATTTCCGTATTTCAATGCTGCAACTTGCTGAAAATTGTCTGCAGTGTTCCTAATCATCTAGTTTGAACAGTTCTGTAAAAAACATTGTATCCAGAGTGCATCAAACATGATTTAGAGCTTGTTTATGGAAAAGTGCTTATTTATGCATTCTACAGTTGTTTTCATAACATCTCGAATAAACATAACAAAAAAAGTTTTATCCCAGAGTGCATCAAACATGATTTAGAGCTTGTTTATGGAAAAGTGCTTATTTCTGCATTTCAATGCTGCAACATGCTGAAAACTGTCCACATTGTTCATAATCATCTCAAATTGAACAGTTCAAAAAAATTGTATCCAGAGTGCATCAAACATGATTTAGAGCTTGTTTATGGAAAAGTGCTTATTTCCGTATTTCAATGCTGCAACTTGCTGAAAATTGTCTACAGTGTTCCTAATCATCTAGTTTGAACAGTTCTGTAAAAACATTGTATCCAGAGTGCATCAAACATGATTTAGAGCTTGTTTATGGAAAAGTGCTTATTTATGCATTCTACAGTGTTTTCATAACATCTCGAATAAACATAACAAAAAAAGTTTTATCCCAGAGTGCATCAAACATGATTTAGAGCTTGTTTATGGAAAAGTGCTTATTTCTGCATTTCAATGCTGCAACATGCTGAAAATTGTCCACATTGTTCATAATCATCTAGTTTGAACAGTTCAGTTTAAAACATTGTATCCAGAGTGCATCAAACATGATTTAGAGCTTGTTTATGGAAAAGTGCTTATTTCCGTATTTCAATGCTGCAACTTGCTGAAAATTGTCTGCAGTGTTCCTAATCATCTAGTTTGAACAGTTATGTTTAAAACATTGTATCCAGAGTGCATCAAACATGATTTAGAGCTTGTTTATGGAAAAGTGCTTATTTCCGTATTTCAATGCTGCAACTTGCTGAAAATTGTCTGCAGTGTTCCTAATCATCTAGTTTGAACAGTTCTTAAAAAACATTGTATCCAGAGTGCATCAAACATGATTTAGAGCTTGTTTATGGAAAAGTGCTTATTTCCGTATTTCAATGCTGCAACTTGCTGAAAATTGTCTGCAGTGTTCCTAATCATCTAGTTTGAACAGTTCTGTAAAAAACATTGTATCCAGATTGCATCAAACATGATTTAGAGCTTGTTTATGGAAAAGTGCTTATTTATGCATTCTACAGTTGTTTTCATAACATCTCGAATAAACATAACAAAAAAAAGTTTTATCCCAGAGTGCATCAAACATGATTTAGAGCTTGTTTATGGAAAAGTGCTTATTTCTGCATTTCAAAGTTGCAACATGCTGAAAACTGTCCACATTGTTCATTTCATCTCAGTTTGAACAGTTCAAAAAAACATTGTATCCAGAGTGCATCAAACATGATTTAGAGCTTGTTTATGGAAAAGTGCTTATTTCCGTATTTCAATGCTGCAACTTGCTGAAAATTGTCTGCAGTGTTCCTAATCATCTAGTTTGAACAGTTCTGTAAAAAACATTGTATCCAGAGTGCATCAAACATGATTTAGAGCTTGTTTATGGAAAAGTGCTTATTTCCGTATTTCAATGCTGCAACTTGCTGAAAATTGTCTACAGTGTTCCTAATCATCTAGTTTGAACAGTTATGTTTAAAACATTGTATCCAGAATGCATCAAACATGATTTAGAGCTTGTTTATGGAAAAGTGCTTATTTCCGTATTTCAATGCTGCAACTTGCTGAAAATTGTCTGCAGTGTTCCTAATCATCTAGTTTGAACAGTTCTGTAAAAAACATTGTATCCAGAGTGCATCAAACATGATTTAGAGCTTGTTTATGGAAAAGTGCTTATTTCCGTATTTCAATGCTGCAACTTGCTGAAAATTGTCTGCAGTGTTCCTAATCATCTAGTTTGAACAGTTATGTTTAAAACATTGTATCCAGAATGCATCAAACATGATTTAGAGCTTGTTTATGGAAAAGTGCTTATTTCCGTATTTCAATGCTGCAACTTGCTGAAAATTGTCTGCAGTGTTCCTAATCATCTAGTTTGAACAGTTATGTTTAAAACATTGTATCCAGAATGCATCAAACATGATTTAGAGCTTGTTTATGGAAAAGTGCTTATTTCCGTATTTCAATGCTGCAACTTGCTGAAAATTGTCTGCAGTGTTCCTAATCATCTAGTTTGAACAGTTCTGTAAAAAACATTGTATCCAGATTGCATCAAACATGATTTAGAGCTTGTTTATGGAAAAGTGCTTATTTATGCATTCTACAGTTGTTTTCATAACATCTCGAATAAACATAACAAAAAAAAGTTTTATCCCAGAGTGCATCAAACATGATTTAGAGCTTGTTTATGGAAAAGTGCTTATTTCCGCATTTCAATGCTGCAACATGCTGAAAACTGTCCACATTGTTCATTTCATCTCAAATAGACAGTTCTGTTTAAAAATTGTATCCAGAGTGCATCAAACATGATTTAGAGCTTGTTTATGGAAAAGTGCTTATTTCCGTATTTCAATGCTGCAACTTGCTGAAAATTGTCTGCAGTGTTCCTAATCATCTAGTTTGAACAGTTATGTTTAAAACATTGTATCCAGAGTGCATCAAACATGATTTAGAGCTTGTTTATGGAAAAGTGCTTATTTCCGTATTTCAATGCTGCAACTTGCTGAAAATTGTCTACAGTGTTCCTAATCATCTAGTTTGAACAGTTATGTTTAAAACATTGTATCCAGAATGCATCAAACATGATTTAGAGCTTGTTTATGGAAAAGTGCTTATTTCCGTATTTCAATGCTGCAACTTGCTGAAAATTGTCTGCAGTGTTCCTAATCATCTAGTTTGAACAGTTCTGTAAAAAACATTGTATCCAGATTGCATCAAACATGATTTAGAGCTTGTTTATGGAAAAGTGCTTATTTATGCATTCTACAGTTGTTTTCATAACATCTCGAATAAACATAACAAAAAAAAGTTTTATCCCGGAGTGCATCAAACATGATTTAGAGCTTGTTTATGGAAAAGTGCTTATTTCCGTATTAAAATGCTGCAACTTGCTGAAAATTGTCTGCAGTGTTCCTAATCATCTAGTTTGAACAGTTATGTTTAAAACATTGTATCCAGAATGCATCAAACATGATTTAGAGCTTGTTTATGGAAAAGTGCTTATTTCCGTATTTCAATGCTGCAACTTGCTGAAAATTGTCTGCAGTGTTCCTAATCATCTAGTTTGAACAGTTCTGTAAAAAACATTGTATCCAGAGTGCATCAAACATGATTTAGAGCTTGTTTATGGAAAAGTGCTTATTTCCGTATTTCAATGCTGCAACTTGCTGAAAATTGTCTGCAGTGTTCCTAATCATCTAGTTTGAACAGTTCTGTAAAAAACATTGTATCCAGATTGCATCAAACATGATTTAGAGCTTGTTTATGGAAAAGTGCTTATTTATGCATTCTACAGTTGTTTTCATAACATCTCGAATAAACATAACAAAAAAAAAATTTTATCCCAGAGTGCATCAAACATGATTTAGAGCTTGTTTATGGAAAAGTGCTTATTTCTGCATTTCAATGCTGCAACATGCTGAAAATTGTCACAGTGTTCATAATCATCTCAAATAGAACAGTTAGCAAAAATTGTATCCAGAGTGCATCAAACATGATTTAGAGCTTGTTTATGGAAAAGTGCTTATTTCCGTATTTCAATGCTGCAACTTGCTGAAAATTGTCTGCAGTGTTCCTAATCATCTAGTTTGAACAGTTCTGTAAAAAACATTGTATCCAGAGTGCATCAAACATGATTTAGAGCTTGTTTATGGAAAAGTGCTTATTTATGCATTCTACAGTTGTTTTCATAACATCTCGAATAAACATAACAAAAAAAAAAGTTTTATCCCAGAGTGCATCAAACATGATTTAGAGCTTGTTTATGGAAAAGTGCTTATTTCTATTTCAAAGTGCAACATGCTGAAAACTGTCCACATTGTTCATTTCATCTCAAATTGAACAGCACAGCAAAAACATTGTATCCAGAGTGCATCAAACATGATTTAGAGCTTGTTTATGGAAAAGTGCTTATTTCCGTATTTCAATGCTGCAACTTGCTGAAAATTGTCTGCAGTGTTCCTAATCATCTAGTTTGAACAGTTCTGTAAAAAACATTGTATCCAGAGTGCATCAAACATGATTTAGAGCTTGTTTATGGAAAAGTGCTTATTTCCGTATTTCAATGCTGCAACTTGCTGAAAATTGTCTACAGTGTTCCTAATCATCTAGTTTGAACAGTTATGTTTAAAACATTGTATCCAGAATGCATCAAACATGATTTAGAGCTTGTTTATGGAAAAGTGCTTATTTCCGTATTTCAATGCTGCAACTTGCTGAAAATTGTCTGCAGTGTTCCTAATCATCTAGTTTGAACAGTTCTGTAAAAACATTGTATCCAGAGTGCATCAAACATGATTTAGAGCTTGTTTATGGAAAAGTGCTTATTTCCGTATTTCAATGCTGCAACTTGCTGAAAATTGTCTGCAGTGTTCCTAATCATCTAGTTTGAACAGTTATGTTTAAAACATTGTATCCAGAGTGCATCAAACATGATTTAGAGCTTGTTTATGGAAAAGTGCTTATTTCCGTATTTCAATGCTGCAACTTGCTGAAAATTGTCTGCAGTGTTCCTAATCATCTAGTTTGAACAGTTATGTTTAAAAAAATTGTATCCAGAGTGCATCAAACATGATTTAGAGCTTGTTTATGGAAAAGTGCTTATTTCCGTATTTCAATGCTGCAACTTGCTGAAAATTGTCTGCAGTGTTCCTAATCATCTAGTTTGAACAGTTCTGTAAAAAACATTGTATCCAGAGTGCATCAAACATGATTTAGAGCTTGTTTATGGAAAAGTGCTTATTTATGCATTCTACAGTGTTTTCATAACATCTCGAATAAACATAACAAAAAAAACATTTATCCCAGAGTGCATCAAACATGATTTAGAGCTTGTTTATGGAAAAGTGCTTATTTCCGTATTTCAATGCTGCAACTTGCTGAAAATTGTATGCAGTGTTCCTAATCATCTAGTTTGAACAGTTATGTTTAAAACATTGTATCCAGATTGCATCAAACATGATTTAGAGCTTGTTTATGGAAAAGTGCTTATTTATGCATTCTACAGTGTTTTCATAACATCTCGAATAAACATAACAAAAAAAAGTTTTATCCCAGAGTGCATCAAACATGATTTAGAGCTTGTTTATGGAAAAGTGCTTATTTCCGTATTTCAATGCTGCAACTTGCTGAAAATTGTCTGCAGTGTTCCTAATCATCTAGTTTGAACAGTTCTGTAAAAAACATTGTATCCAGAGTGCATCAAACATGATTTAGAGCTTGTTTATGGAAAAGTGCTTATTTCCGTATTTCAATGCTGCAACTTGCTGAAAATTGTCTGCAGTGTTCCTAATCATCTAGTTTGAACAGTTATGTTTAAAACATTGTATCCAGAATGCATCAAACATGATTTAGAGCTTGTTTATGGAAAAGTGCTTATTTCCGTATTTCAATGCTGCAACTTGCTGAAAATTGTCTGCAGTGTTCCTAATCATCTAGTTTGAACAGTTCTGTAAAAAACATTGTATCCAGAGTGCATCAAACATGATTTAGAGCTTGTTTATGGAAAAGTGCTTATTTATGCATTCTACAGTTGTTTTCATAACATCTCGAATAAACATAACAAAAAAAATTTTATCCCAGAGTGCATCAAACATGATTTAGAGCTTGTTTATGGAAAAGTGCTTATTTCTGCATTTCAAAGTTGCAACATGCTGAAAACTGTCCACATTGTTCATAATCATCTCAAATAACAGTTCATGTTTAAAATTGTATCCAGAGTGCATCAAACATGATTTAGAGCTTGTTTATGGAAAAGTGCTTATTTCCGTATTTCAATGCTGCAACTTGCTGAAAATTGTCTGCAGTGTTCCTAATCATCTAGTTTGAACAGTTCTGTAAAAAACATTGTATCCAGAGTGCATCAAACATGATTTAGAGCTTGTTTATGGAAAAGTGCTTATTTATGCATTCTACAGTTGTTTTCATAACATCTCGAATAAACATAACAAAAAAAAACATTTTATCCCAGAGTGCATCAAACATGATTTAGAGCTTGTTTATGGAAAAGTGCTTATTTCTGCATTTCAAAGTTGCAACATGCTGAAAACTGTCCACATTGTTCATTTCATCTCAAATAGAAGCACAGCAAAAAACATTGTATCCAGAGTGCATCAAACATGATTTAGAGCTTGTTTATGGAAAAGTGCTTATTTCCGTATTTCAATGCTGCAACTTGCTGAAAATTGTCTGCAGTGTTCCTAATCATCTAGTTTGAACAGTTCTGTAAAAAACATTGTATCCAGAGTGCATCAAACATGATTTAGAGCTTGTTTATGGAAAAGTGCTTATTTCCGTATTTCAATGCTGCAACTTGCTGAAAATTGTCTACAGTGTTCCTAATCATCTAGTTTGAACAGTTATGTTTAAAACATTGTATCCAGAATGCATCAAACATGATTTAGAGCTTGTTTATGGAAAAGTGCTTATTTCCGTATTTCAATGCTGCAACTTGCTGAAAATTGTCTGCAGTGTTCCTAATCATCTAGTTTGAACAGTTCTGTAAAAACATTGTATCCAGAGTGCATCAAACATGATTTAGAGCTTGTTTATGGAAAGTGCTTATTTCCGTATTTCAATGCTGCAACTTGCTGAAAATTGTCTACAGTGTTCCTAATCATCTAGTTTGAACAGTTATGTTTAAAACATTGTATCCAGAATGCATCAAACATGATTTAGAGCTTGTTTATGGAAAAGTGCTTATTTCCGTATTTCAATGCTGCAACTTGCTGAAAATTGTCTGCAGTGTTCCTAATCATCTAGTTTGAACAGTTATGTTTAAAACATTGTATCCAGAGTGCATCAAACATGATTTAGAGCTTGTTTATGGAAAAGTGCTTATTTCCGTATTTCAATGCTGCAACTTGCTGAAAATTGTCTGCAGTGTTCCTAATCATCTAGTTTGAACAGTTCTGTAAAAAACATTGTATCCAGAGTGCATCAAACATGATTTAGAGCTTGTTTATGGAAAAGTGCTTATTTATGCATTCTACAGTGTTTTCATAACATCTCGAATAAACATAACAAAAAAAAGTTTTATCCCAGAGTGCATCAAACATGATTTAGAGCTTGTTTATGGAAAAGTGCTTATTTCCGTATTTCAATGCTGCAACTTGCTGAAAATTGTCTGCAGTGTTCCTAATCATCTAGTTTGAACAGTTATGTTTAAAACATTGTATCCAGAGTGCATCAAACATGATTTAGAGCTTGTTTATGGAAAAGTGCTTATTTCCGTATTTCAATGCTGCAACTTGCTGAAAATTGTCTGCAGTGTTCCTAATCATCTAGTTTGAACAGTTCTGTAAAAACATTGTATCCAGAGTGCATCAAACATGATTTAGAGCTTGTTTATGGAAAAGTGCTTATTTCCGTATTTCAATGCTGCAACTTGCTGAAAATTGTCTACAGTGTTCCTAATCATCTAGTTTGAACAGTTATGTTTAAAACATTGTATCCAGAGTGCATCAAACATGATTTAGAGCTTGTTTATGGAAAAGTGCTTATTTCCGTATTTCAATGCTGCAACTTGCTGAAAATTGTCTGCAGTGTTCCTAATCATCATCTAGTTTGAACAGTTATGTTTAAAACATTGTATCCAGAATGCATCAAACATGATTTAGAGCTTGTTTATGGAAAAGTGCTTATTTCCGTATTTCAATGCTGCAACTTGCTGAAAATTGTCTCCAGTGTTTCTAATCATCTAGTTTGAACAGTTCTGTAAAAAACATTGTATCGAGAGTGCATCAAACATGATTTAGAGCTTGTTTATGGAAAAGTGCTTATTTATGCATTCTACAGTGTTTTCATAACATCTCGAATAAACATAACAAAAAAAAAGTTTTATCCCAGAGTGCATCAAACATGAATTAGAGCTTGTTTATGGAAAAGTGCTTATTTCTGCATTTCAAAGTTGCAACATGCTGAAAACTGTCCACATTGTTCATTTCATCTCAAATTTGAACAGTTCACAGCAAAAACATTGTATCCAGAGTGCATCAAACATGATTTAGAGCTTGTTTATGGAAAAGTGCTTATTTCCGTATTTCAATGCTGCAACTTGCTGAAAATTGTCTGCAGTGTTCCTAATCATCTAGTTTGAACAGTTATGTTTAAAACATTGTATCCAGAGTGCATCAAACATGATTTAGAGCTTGTTTATGGAAAAGTGCTTATTTCCGTATTTCAATGCTGCAACTTGCTGAAAATTGTCTGCAGTGTTCCTAATCATCTAGTTTGAACAGTTATGTTTAAAAACATTGTATCCAGAGTGCATCAAACATGATTTAGAGCTTGTTTATGGAAAAGTGCTTATTTCCGTATTTCAATGCTGCAACTTGCTGAAAATTGTCTACAGTGTTCCTAATCATCTAGTTTGAACAGTTCTGTTTAAAACATTGTATCCAGAGTGCATCAAACATGATTTAGAGCTTGTTTATGGAAAAGTGCTTATTTATGCATTCTACAGTGTTTTCATAACATCTCGAATAAACATAACAAAAAAAATTTTATCCCAGAGTGCATCAAACATGATTTAGAGCTTGTTTATGGAAAAGTGCTTATTTCCGTATTTCAATGCTGCAACTTGCTGAAAATTGTCTGCAGTGTTCCTAATCATCTAGTTTGAACAGTTATGTTTAAAACATTGTATCCAGAGTGCATCAAACATGATTTAGAGCTTGTTTATGGAAAAGTGCTTATTTCCGTATTTCAATGCTGCAACTTGCTGAAAATTGTCTGCAGTGTTCCTAATCATCTAGTTTGAACAGTTCTGTAAAAAACATTGTATCCAGAGTGCATCAAACATGATTTAGAGCTTGTTTATGGAAAAGTGCTTATTTATGCATTCTACAGTGTTTTCATAACATCTCGAATAAACATAACAAAAAAAAGTTTTATCCCAGAGTGCATCAAACATGATTTAGAGCTTGTTTATGGAAAAGTGCTTATTTCTGCATTTCAATGCTGCAACATGCTGAAAATTGTCCACAGTGTTCATAATCATCTAGTTTGAACAGTTAGTTTAAAACATTGTATCCAGAGTGCATCAAACATGATTTAGAGCTTGTTTATGGAAAAGTGCTTATTTCCGTATTTCAATGCTGCAACTTGCTGAAAATTGTCTGCAGTGTTCCTAATCATCTAGTTTGAACAGTTCTGTAAAAAACATTGTATCCAGAGTGCATCAAACATGATTTAGAGCTTGTTTATGGAAAAGTGCTTATTTCCGTATTTCAATGCTGCAACTTGCTGAAAATTGTCTACAGTGTTCCTAATCATCTAGTTTGAACAGTTATGTTTAAAACATTGTATCCAGAATGCATCAAACATGATTTAGAGCTTGTTTATGGAAAAGTGCTTATTTCCGTATTTCAATGCTGCAACTTGCTGAAAATTGTCTGCAGTGTTCCTAATCATCTAGTTTGAACAGTTCTGTAAAAACATTGTATCCAGAGTGCATCAAACATGATTTAGAGCTTGTTTATGGAAAAGTGCTTATTTCCGTATTTCAATGCTGCAACTTGCTGAAAATTGTCTGCAGTGTTCCTAATCATCTAGTTTGAACAGTTCTGTAAAAAACATTGTATCCAGAGTGCATCAAACATGATTTAGAGCTTGTTTATGGAAAAGTGCTTATTTATGCATTCTACAGTTGTTTTCATAACATCTCGAATAAACATAACAAAAAAAATTTTATCCCAGAGTGCATCAAACATGATTTAGAGCTTGTTTATGGAAAAGTGCTTATTTCTGCATTTCAAAGTTGCAACATGCTGAAAACTGTCCACATTGTTCATAATCATCTCAAATAACAGTTCAAAAAAACATTGTATCCAGAGTGCATCAAACATGATTTAGAGCTTGTTTATGGAAAAGTGCTTATTTCCGTATTTCAATGCTGCAACTTGCTGAAAATTGTCTGCAGTGTTCCTAATCATCTAGTTTGAACAGTTATGTTTAAAACATTGTATCCAGAGTGCATCAAACATGATTTAGAGCTTGTTTATGGAAAAGTGCTTATTTCCGTATTTCAATGCTGCAACTGAAAATTGTCTGCAGTGTTCCTAATCATCTAGTTTGAACAGTTATGTTTAAAACATTGTATCCAGAGTGCATCAAACATGATTTAGAGCTTGTTTATGGAAAAGTGCTTATTTCCGTATTTCAATGCTGCAACTTGCTGAAAATTGTATGCAGTGTTCCTAATCATCTAGTTTGAACAGTTATGTTTAAAACATTGTATCCAGAGTGCATCAAACATGATTTAGAGCTTGTTTATGGAAAAGTGCTTATTTATGCATTCTACAGTTGTTTTCATAACATCTCGAATAAACATAACAAAAAAAAGTTTTATCCCAGAGTGCATCAAACATGATTTAGAGCTTGTTTATGGAAAAGTGCTTATTTCCGTATTTCAATGCTGCAACTTGCTGAAAATTGTCTACAGTGTTCCTAATCATCTAGTTTGAACAGTTATGTTTAAAACATTGTATCCAGAATGCATCAAACATGATTTAGAGCTTGTTTATGGAAAAGTGCTTATTTCCGTATTTCAATGCTGCAACTTGCTGAAAATTGTCTGCAGTGTTCCTAATCATCTAGTTTGAACAGTTCTGTAAAAACATTGTATCCAGAGTGCATCAAACATGATTTAGAGCTTGTTTATGGAAAAGTGCTTATTTATGCATTCTACAGTGTTTTCATAACATCTCGAATAAACATAACAAAAAAAAAGTTTTATCCCAGAGTGCATCAAACATGATTTAGAGCTTGTTTATGGAAAAGTGCTTATTTCTGCATTTCAAAGTTGCAACATGCTGAAAACTGTCCACATTGTTCATAATCATCTCAAATTTGAACAGTTACAGCAAAAATTGTATCCAGAGTGCATCAAACATGATTTAGAGCTTGTTTATGGAAAAGTGCTTATTTCCGTATTTCAATGCTGCAACTTGCTGAAAATTGTCTGCAGTGTTCCTAATCATCTAGTTTGAACAGTTCTGTAAAAAACATTGTATCCAGAGTGCATCAAACATGATTTAGAGCTTGTTTATGGAAAAGTGCTTATTTCCGTATTTCAATGCTGCAACTTGCTGAAAATTGTCTACAGTGTTCCTAATCATCTAGTTTGAACAGTTATGTTTAAAACATTGTATCCAGAATGCATCAAACATGATTTAGAGCTTGTTTATGGAAAAGTGCTTATTTCCGTATTTCAATGCTGCAACTTGCTGAAAATTGTCTGCAGTGTTCCTAATCATCTAGTTTGAACAGTTCTGTAAAAAACATTGTATCCAGAGTGCATCAAACATGATTTAGAGCTTGTTTATGGAAAAGTGCTTATTTCCGTATTTCAATGCTGCAACTTGCTGAAAATTGTCTACAGTGTTCCTAATCATCTAGTTTGAACAGTTATGTTTAAAACATTGTATCCAGAATGCATCAAACATGATTTAGAGCTTGTTTATGGAAAAGTGCTTATTTATGCATTCTACAGTGTTTTCATAACATCTCGAATAAACATAACAAAAAAAAGTTTTATCCCAGAGTGCATCAAACATGATTTAGAGCTTGTTTATGGAAAAGTGCTTATTTCCGTATTTCAATGCTGCAACTTGCTGAAAATTGTATGCAGTGTTCCTAATCATCTAGTTTGAACAGTTATGTTTAAAACATTGTATCCAGAGTGCATCAAACATGATTTAGAGCTTGTTTATGGAAAAGTGCTTATTTCCGTATTTCAATGCTGCAACTTGCTGAAAATTGTCTGCAGTGTTCCTAATCATCTAGTTTGAACAGTTCTGTAAAAACATTGTATCCAGAGTGCATCAAACATGATTTAGAGCTTGTTTATGGAAAAGTGCTTATTTATGCATTCTACAGTGTTTTCATAACATCTCGAATAAACATAACAAATAAAAGTTTTATCCCAGAGTGCATCAAACATGATTTAGAGCTTGTTTATGGAAAAGTGCTTATTTCCGTATTTCAATGCTGCAACTTGCTGAAAATTGTATGCAGTGTTCCTAATCATCTAGTTTGAACAGTTATGTTTAAAACATTGTATCCAGAGTGCATCAAACATGATTTAGAGCTTGTTTATGGAAAAGTGCTTATTTCCGTATTTCAATGCTGCAACTTGCTGAAAATTGTCTGCAGTGTTCCTAATCATCTAGTTTGAACAGTTCTGTAAAAACATTGTATCCAGAGTGCATCAAACATGATTTAGAGCTTGTTTATGGAAAAGTGCTTATTTCCGTATTTCAATGCTGCAACTTGCTGAAAATTGTCTGCAGTGTTCCTAATCATCTAGTTTGAACAGTTCTGTAAAAAACATTGTATCCAGAGTGCATCAAACATGATTTAGAGCTTGTTTATGGAAAAGTGCTTATTTATGCATTCTAAAGTGTTTTCATAACATCTCGAATAAACATAACAAAAAATTTTATCCCAGAGTGCATCAAACATGATTTAGAGCTTGTTTATGGAAAAGTGCTTATTTCCGCATTTCAATGCTGCAACTTGCTGAAAGTCTGCAGTGTTCCTAATCATCTAGTTTGAACAGTTATGTTTAAAACATTGTATCCAGAGTGCATCAAACATGATTTAGAGCTTGTTTATGGAAAAGTGCTTATTTCCGTATTTCAATGCTGCAACTTGCTGAAAATTGTCTGCAGTGTTCCTAATCATCTAGTTTGAACAGTTCTGTAAAAACATTGTATCCAGAGTGCATCAAACATGATTTAGAGCTTGTTTATGGAAAAGTGCTTATTTCCGTATTTCAATGCTGCAACTTGCTGAAAATTGTCTGCAGTGTTCCTAATCATCTAGTTTGAACAGTTATGTTTAAAACATTGTATCCAGAGTGCATCAAACATGATTTAGAGCTTGTTTATGGAAAAGTGCTTATTTCCGTATTTCAATGCTGCAACTTGCTGAAAATTGTCTACAGTGTTCCTAATCATCTAGTTTGAACAGTTATGTTTAAAACATTGTATCCAGAATGCATCAAACATGATTTAGAGCTTGTTTATGGAAAAGTGCTTATTTCCGTATTTCAATGCTGCAACTTGCTGAAAATTGTCTGCAGTGTTCCTAATCATCTAGTTTGAACAGTTATGTTTAAAACATTGTATCCAGAATGCATCAAACATGATTTAGAGCTTGTTTATGGAAAAGTGCTTATTTCCGTATTTCAATGCTGCAACTTGCTGAAAATTGTCTGCAGTGTTCCTAATCATCTAGTTTGAACAGTTCTGTAAAAAACATTGTATCCAGAGTGCATCAAACATGATTTAGAGCTTGTTTATGGAAAAGTGCTTATTTATGCATTCTACAGTGTTTTCATAACATCTCGAATAAACATAACAAATAAAAGTTTTATCCCAGAGTGCATCAAACATGATTTAGAGCTTGTTTATGGAAAAGTGCTTATTTCCGTATTTCAATGCTGCAACTTGCTGAAAATTGTATGCAGTGTTCCTAATCATCTAGTTTGAACAGTTATGTTTAAAACATTGTATCCAGAGTGCATCAAACATGATTTAGAGCTTGTTTATGGAAAAGTGCTTATTTCCGTATTTCAATGCTGCAACTTGCTGAAAATTGTCTGCAGTGTTCCTAATCATCTAGTTTGAACAGTTATGTTTAAAACATTGTATCCAGAATGCATCAAACATGATTTAGAGCTTGTTTATGGAAAAGTGCTTATTTCCGTATTTCAATGCTGCAACTTGCTGAAAATTGTCTGCAGTGTTCCTAATCATCTAGTTTGAACAGTTCTGTAAAAAACATTGTATCCAGAGTGCATCAAACATGATTTAGAGCTTGTTTATGGAAAAGTGCTTATTTCCGTATTTCAATGCTGCAACTTGCTGAAAATTGTCTACAGTGTTCCTAATCATCTAGTTTGAACAGTTATGTTTAAAACATTGTATCCAGAATGCATCAAACATGATTTAGAGCTTGTTTATGGAAAAGTGCTTATTTCCGTATTTCAATGCTGCAACTTGCTGAAAATTGTCTGCAGTGTTCCTAATCATCTAGTTTGAACAGTTATGTTTAAAACATTGTATCCAGAGTGCATCAAACATGATTTAGAGCTTGTTTATGGAAAAGTGCTTATTTCCGTATTTCAATGCTGCAACTTGCTGAAAATTGTCTGCAGTGTTCCTAATCATCTAGTTTGAACAGTTCTGTAAAAAACATTGTATCCAGAGTGCATCAAACATGATTTAGAGCTTGTTTATGGAAAAGTGCTTATTTATGCATTCTACAGTGTTTTCATAACATCTCGAATAAACATAACAAATAAAAGTTTTATCCCAGAGTGCATCAAACATGATTTAGAGCTTGTTTATGGAAAAGTGCTTATTTCCGTATTTCAATGCTGCAACTTGCTGAAAATTGTATGCAGTGTTCCTAATCATCTAGTTTGAACAGTTATGTTTAAAACATTGTATCCAGAGTGCATCAAACATGATTTAGAGCTTGTTTATGGAAAAGTGCTTATTTCCGTATTTCATGCTGCAACTTGCTGAAAATTGTATGCAGTGTTCCTAATCATCTAGTTTGAACAGTTATGTTTAAAACATTGTATCCAGAGTGCATCAAACATGATTTAGAGCTTGTTTATGGAAAAGTGCTTATTTCCGTATTTCAATGCTGCAACTTGCTGAAAATTGTCTGCAGTGTTCCTAATCATCTAGTTTGAACAGTTCTGTAAAAAACATTGTATCCAGAGTGCATCAAACATGATTTAGAGCTTGTTTATGGAAAAGTGCTTATTTCCGTATTTCAATGCTGCAACTTGCTGAAAATTGTCTACAGTGTTCCTAATCATCTAGTTTGAACAGTTCTGTTTAAAAAACATTGTATCCAGAATGCATCAAACATGATTTAGAGCTTGTTTATGGAAAAGTGCTTATTTCCGTATTTCAATGCTGCAACTTGCTGAAAATTGTCTGCAGTGTTCCTAATCATCTAGTTTGAACAGTTCTGTTTAAAAACATTGTATCCAGAGTGCATCAAACATGATTTAGAGCTTGTTTATGGAAAAGTGCTTATTTCCGTATTTCAATGCTGCAACTTGCTGAAAATTGTCTGCAGTGTTCCTAATCATCTAGTTTGAACAGTTCTGTAAAAAACATTGTATCCAGAGTGCATCAAACATGATTTAGAGCTTGTTTATGGAAAAGTGCTTATTTATGCATTCTACAGTGTTTTCATAACATCTCGAATAAACATAACAAAAAAATTTTATCCCAGAGTGCATCAAACATGATTTAGAGCTTGTTTATGGAAAAGTGCTTATTTCCGTATTTCAATGCTGCAACTTGCTGAAAATTGTCTGCAGTGTTCCTAATCATCTAGTTTGAACAGTTCTGTAAAAAACATTGTATCCAGAGTGCATCAAACATGATTTAGAGCTTGTTTATGGAAAAGTGCTTATTTCCGTATTTCAATGCTGCAACTTGCTGAAAATTGTATGCAGTGTTCCTAATCATCTAGTTTGAACAGTTATGTTTAAAACATTGTATCCAGAGTGCATCAAACATGATTTAGAGCTTGTTTATGGAAAAGTGCTTATTTCCGTATTTCAATGCTGCAACTTGCTGAAAATTGTCTGCAGTGTTCCTAATCATCTAGTTTGAACAGTTCTGTAAAAAACATTGTATCCAGAGTGCATCAAACATGATTTAGAGCTTGTTTATGGAAAAGTGCTTATTTCCGTATTTCAATGCTGCAACTTGCTGAAAATTGTCTGCAGTGTTCCTAATCATCTAGTTTGAACAGTTATGTTTAAAACATTGTATCCAGAATGCATCAAACATGATTTAGAGCTTGTTTATGGAAAAGTGCTTATTTCCGTATTTCAATGCTGCAACTTGCTGAAAATTGTCTGCAGTGTTCCTAATCATCTAGTTTGAACAGTTCTGTAAAAAACATTGTATCCAGATTGCATCAAACATGATTTAGAGCTTGTTTATGGAAAAGTGCTTATTTATGCATTCTACAGTGTTTTCATAACATCTCGAATAAACATAACAAAAAAAAGTTTTATCCCAGAGTGCATCAAACATGATTTAGAGCTTGTTTATGGAAAAGTGCTTATTTCTGCATTTCAAAGTTGCAACATGCTGAAAACTGTCCACATTGTTCATTTCATCTCAAATAGACAGCACAGCAAAAATTGGACATCCAGAGTGCATCAAACATGATTTAGAGCTTGTTTATGGAAAAGTGCTTATTTCCGTATTTCAATGCTGCAACTTGCTGAAAATTGTATGCAGTGTTCCTAATCATCTAGTTTGAACAGTTATGTTTAAAACATTGTATCCAGAGTGCATCAAACATGATTTAGAGCTTGTTTATGGAAAAGTGCTTATTTCCGTATTTCAATGCTGCAACTTGCTGAAAATTGTATGCAGTGTTCCTAATCATCTAGTTTGAACAGTTATGTTTAAAACATTGTATCCAGAGTGCATCAAACATGATTTAGAGCTTGTTTATGGAAAAGTGCTTATTTCCGTATTTCAATGCTGCAACTTGCTGAAAATTGTCTGCAGTGTTCCTAATCATCTAGTTTGAACAGTTCTGTAAAAAACATTGTATCCAGAGTGCATCAAACATGATTTAGAGCTTGTTTATGGAAAAGTGCTTATTTCCGTATTTCAATGCTGCAACTTGCTGAAAATTGTCTACAGTGTTCCTAATCATCTAGTTTGAACAGTTATGTTTAAAACATTGTATCCAGAGTGCATCAAACATGATTTAGAGCTTGTTTATGGAAAAGTGCTTATTTATGCATTCTACAGTGTTTTCATAACATCTCGAATAAACATAACAAAAAAAGTTTTATCCCAGAGTGCATCAAACATGATTTAGAGCTTGTTTATGGAAAAGTGCTTATTTCCGTATTTCAATGCTGCAACTTGCTGAAAATTGTATGCAGTGTTCCTAATCATCTAGTTTGAACAGTTATGTTTAAAACATTGTATCCAGAGTGCATCAAACATGATTTAGAGCTTGTTTATGGAAAAGTGCTTATTTCCGTATTTCAATGCTGCAACTTGCTGAAAATTGTCTACAGTGTTCCTAATCATCTAGTTTGAACAGTTCTGTAAAAACATTGTATCCAGAGTGCATCAAACATGATTTAGAGCTTGTTTATGGAAAAGTGCTTATTTATGCATTCTACAGTGTTTTCATAACATCTCGAATAAACATAACAAAAAAAAACATTGTATCCAGAGTGCATCAAACATGATTTAGAGCTTGTTTATGGAAAAGTGCTTATTTCTGCATTTCAAAGTTGCAACATGCTGAAAACTGTCCACATTGTTCATTTCATCTCAAATAGACAGCACAGCAAAAATTGGACATCCAGAGTGCATCAAACATGATTTAGAGCTTGTTTATGGAAAAGTGCTTATTTCCGTATTTCAATGCTGCAACTTGCTGAAAATTGTCTGCAGTGTTCCTAATCATCTAGTTTGAACAGTTCTGTCACGCCCTGGTCAAAGTATTTTGTGTTCATCTTTATGATTTGGTCAGGCCAGTTTGTGGAAAAGGGTTTTTGTAATTGTGGTGTGTTTGTCTTGGGGTTTTGGTGGTGGTATTGGGATTGTAGCTTAGTGGGTTGTCATCAAACTATGGCTTTAGAGCTTGTTCTCAATCAAAGGCAGATGCTTATTTCGTTGTCTCTGATTGGGAACCATTTTAGGCAGCCATATTCTTTGATTTGTCTAGTGATTGTCCTTAGTGTCCTATGTGTACTCTCTGTTAGTTTGCACCAGATAGGCTGTTTAGATTTTGTTTATTGTTTTTTGTAAGTTCGTGTTTCTTTGTTGTATTAAACATGGATCGCAAAAACACGCTGCAGTTTGGTCCGACTCTCCTTCATCACCACTAGAAAACCGTTACAGAATCACCCACCAACCAAGGACCAAGCGGCGTGGTAAACAGAGGCAGCAGCAACAGCAGCAGCAGGAGAAGCGACAGGTGCAGCAGGAGCAACAGCAGCAGCAGCAAAGGCAGCAGCAGGAGCAAAGGCAGCAGCAGGAGAAGCAACAGAGGCAGCAGCAGCATTGGGAGAGGCTGCACTCTTTGGATAAATGGACTTGGGAGGAGATCCTTTATGGAAAGGACCCTGGGCAGAGCCATGGATGGAATTGGAGCTGTCGGCGAAGCAGAGTGCTGAGTCTGAGAGTGTGGAGGATGTATTGGACAGAGTAGAAAGAACAGGTGTGGGCTTGGCATAGCATGCACGGCATCCAGTGCCAGCACCACGCATCAGGCCTAGAGTGCTTGTTCAGCGCTGGAAAAGTTCTCCTCTACAGCGCTGCTGGAGTCTTCCGCCTGTTCAGCGCAGCCAGAGCCTTTCTCCTCTCCTGCGCGGCCGGAGTCTCTCGCCTGTTCAGCGCAGCCAGCGCTTTTCTCCTCTCCTGCGCTGCTGGAGTCTCCCGCCTGTTTAACGCAGCCAGAGCCTTCCTCCTCTACAGCGCTGCCGGAGCCTCCCGCCTGTTCAGCGCAGCCAGAGCCTTTTCCTCTACAGCGCTGCCGGAGCCTCCCGCCTGTTCAGCGCAGCCAGAGCCTTCCTCCTCTACAGCGCTGCCGGAGCCTCCCGCCTGTTTAGCGCAGCCAGAGCCTTTCTCCTCTCCTGCGCTGCAGTCTCACGCCTGATTTAGCGCTGTTTAGGAAAAGTTTTCCTCATCTCCAGCGCTGCCGGAGTCTTCCGCCTGTTTAGAGCAGCCAGAGCTGTATCAGTCTGCATGGAACAGATTTAGAGCTGTCAGTCTGCATGGAAAAGTCAGAGCTGTCAGTCTGCATGGAGCAGTCAGAGCTGTCAGTCTGCATGGAGGAGCCAGAGCTGTCATCTACATGAAGCAGCCCGAGCTGCCAGTCTGCATGAAGCAGTCAGTCTACATGGAGCAGCCAGAGCTGTCAGTCCGCATGGAGCAGCCAGAGCTGTCAGTCTACATGAAGCAGCCCGAGCTGCCAGTCTGCATGAAGCAGCCAGTCTACATGGAGCAGCCAGAGCTGTCAAAACATGAAGCAGCCAGAGCTGTCAGTCTGCATGGAGCAGCCAGTCTGCATGGAGCAGCCAGTCTGCATTTCCTGTCAGTCTGCACGGAGCTGTCAGTCTGACGGAGCTGTCAGTCTGTAAGGAGCTGCCAGTCTGCAAGGAGCTGCCAGTCTGCAGAGCTGCCAGTCAAACGGATTTAGAGCGGTCAGTCTTATGGAAAGAGCTGTCAGCCTATATGGAGCAGCTAGTGCCGCCAGTCTGCCCAGCGCCGCCAGTGCCCCCAGTCTGCCCAGCATCGCCAGTCTGCCCAATCAGTCTGCCCAGCATTGCCAGTCTGCCCAGCAAAACAGTTGCCCAGCATCGCCAGTCTGCCCAGCAAAGTCTGCCCAGCACCGCCAGTTGCCCAGCGTCGCTCAGTCTGCCCAGCGTCGTCAGTCTGCCCAGCACCTTGATTTGCATCAAACATGATTTAGAGCTTGTTTATGGAAAAGTGCCAGTCTGCCCAGCGTCGCCAGTCTGCCCAGAGCCGCATCAAACATGATTTGCTTGTTTATGGAAAAGTGCTTATTTATCGCCAGTCTGCCAGACTCTTCCAGATCTGCCAGTCAGCCAGACTCTTCCAGATCTGCCAGTCAACCAGACTCTTCCAGATCTGCCAGTCAACCAGACTTTCCAGATCTGCATCAAACAGATTTCCAGATCTGCCAGTCAAAAGACCCTTCCAGATCTGCCAGTCAACCAGACTCTTCCAGATCTGCCAGTCAACCAGACTCTTCCAGATCTGCCAGTCAACCAGACTCTTCCAGATCCGCCAGTCAGCCGGGATCTGCCAGAACTGCCATCGGCCAGGATCCGCCAGTCAGCCAGGATCCGCCAGTCTGCCAGGATCAGTTAGATCCGCCATTCAGCCAGGATCCGCCAGTCTGCCAGGATCCGCCAGTCAGCCAGGATCCGCCAGTCAGCCAGGATCCGCCAGTCAGCCAGGATCCGCCAGTCCATGATCCGCCAGTCAGCCAGGATCCGCCAGTCTTTCAGGATCCGCCAGAAGTGCCAGTCAAACAGGATCCGCCAGTCAGCCAGGATCCGCTTAGTCTGCCAGGATCCGCCAGTCTGCCAGGATCCGCCAGTCTGCCAGGATCCGCCAGAACTGCCAGTCTGCCAGGATCCGCCAGTCTGCCAGTATCCGCCAGAACTGCCAGTCAAACATGATCTGCCAGTCGCCAGGATCTGCCAGTCAGCCAGGATCTGCCAGTCGGCCAATCTGCCAGTCGGCCAGGATCTGCCAGTCGGCCAGGATCTGCCAGTCGGCCAGGATCTGCCAGTCTGCCAGGATCCGCCAGTCTGCCAGGATTTAGATCCGCCAGTCTGCCAGGATCCGCCAGTCTGCCAGGATCCGCCAGTCTGCCAGGATCCGCCAGTCTGCCAGGATCCGCCAGTCTGCCAGGATCCGCCAGTCAGCCAGGATCCGCCAGTCAGCCAGGATCCGCCAGTCTCCCAGGACCCACCAGTCAGCCAGGATCCGCCAGAAGTGCCAGTCAGCCAGGATCTGCCGGAACCACCAGCCAGCCAGGATCTGGTAGATCCATCAACCTGCCTGAAACCTCTCATTTGAGCTTCCTCTCACTGGAGCTTCCTCTCATTCCTGAGCTTCCTCTCACAGTGTTTTCCTCTCATCTGAGCTTTCTCACTCCCGAGCTTCCCCTCAGTCCCGAGCTGCCTCAAACCCGATTTAGAGCTGTCCTTCAAAAGTCCCGATCTGCTCCTCAGTCCAGTGGGGTTCTGGGTGAGGACTACTAGGCCATGGTCATCTAGGGTGGACTATCCAGGGACGAAGGGAGAACTAAGACATTAAATGAGTGGGGTCAAACGTGATTTAGAGCCGCCACCATGGACAGACGCCCACCCGGACCCTCCCTATTGTTTTGAGGTGCGTTGTATGGGAGTCCGCACCTTAGGGGGTTCTGTCACGCCCTGGTCAAAGTATTTTGTGTTCATCTTTATGTATTTGGTCAGGCCAGGGTGTGGCATGGGGTTTTTGTAATTGTGGTGTGTTTGTCTTGGGGTTTTGGTGGTGGTATTGGGATTGTAGCTTAGTGGGTTGTCTATCAAACTATGGCTGTCTGAGTGGTTCTCAATCAGAAAAGATGCTTATCGTTGTCTCTGATTGGGAACCAACTTTAGCAGCCATATTCTTTAATTTGTCGTGGTGATTGTCCTTAGTGTCCTATGTGTAAACTTCTGTTAGTTTGCACCAGAAGGCTGTTTAGAGCTTGTTTATTGTTTTTTGTAAGTTCGTGTTTCTTTGTTGTATTAAACATGGATGCTGCACACGCTGCAGTTTGGTCCGACTCTCCTTCATCACCACTAGAAAACCGTTACAAGTTCTGTAAAAAACATTGTATCCAGAGTGCATCAAACATGATTTAGAGCTTGTTTATGGAAAAGTGCTTATTTCCGTATTTCAATGCTGCAACTTGCTGAAAATTGTCTACAGTGTTCCTAATCATCTAGTTTGAACAGTTATGTTTAAAACATTGTATCCAGAATGCATCAAACATGATTTAGAGCTTGTTTATGGAAAAGTGCTTATTTCCGTATTTCAATGCTGCAACTTGCTGAAAATTGTATGCAGTGTTCCTAATCATCTAGTTTGAACAGTTATGTTTAAAACATTGTATCCAGAGTGCATCAAACATGATTTAGAGCTTGTTTATGGAAAAGTGCTTATTTTCCGTATTTCAATGCTGCAACTTGCTGAAAATTGTATGCAGTGTTCCTAATCATCTAGTTTGAACAGTTCTGTAAAAAACATTGTATCCAGAGTGCATCAAACATGATTTAGAGCTTGTTTATGGAAAAGTGCTTATTTATGCATTCTACAGTGTTTTCATAACATCTCGAATAAACATAACAAATAAAAGTTTTATCCCAGTGCATCAAACATGATTTAGAGCTTGTTTATGGAAAAGTGCTTATTTATGCATTCTACAGTGTTTTCATAACATCTCGAATAAACATAACAAAAAAAAGTTTTATCCCAGAGTGCATCAAACATGATTTAGAGCTTGTTTATGGAAAAGTGCTTATTTCCGTATTTCAATGCTGCAACTTGCTGAAAATTGTATGCAGTGTTCCTAATCATCTAGTTTGAACAGTTATGTTTAAAACATTGTATCCAGAGTGCATCAAACATGATTTAGAGCTTGTTTATGGAAAAGTGCTTATTTCCGTATTTCAATGCTGCAACTTGCTGAAAATTGTCTACAGTGTTCCTAATCATCTAGTTTGAACAGTTCTGTAAAAAACATTGTATCCAGAGTGCATCAAACATGATTTAGAGCTTGTTTATGGAAAAGTGCTTATTTATGCATTCTACAGTGTTTTCATAACATCTCGAATAAACATAACAAAAAAAGTTTTATCCCAGAGTGCATCAAACATGATTTAGAGCTTGTTTATGGAAAAGTGCTTATTTCTGCATTTCAAAGTTGCAACATGCTGAAAACTGTCCACATTGTTCATTTCATCTCAAATAGACAGCACAGCAAAAAACATTGGACATCCAGAGTGCATCAAACATGATTTAGAGCTTGTTTATGGAAAAGTGCTTATTTCCGTATTTCAATGCTGCAACTTGCTGAAAATTGTCTGCAGTGTTCCTAATCATCTAGTTTGAACAGTTCTGTAAAAACATTGTATCCAGAGTGCATCAAACATGATTTAGAGCTTGTTTATGGAAAAGTGCTTATTTCCGTATTTCAATGCTGCAACTTGCTGAAAATTGTCTACAGTGTTCCTAATCATCTAGTTTGAACAGTTATGTTTAAAACATTGTATCCAGAATGCATCAAACATGATTTAGAGCTTGTTTATGGAAAAGTGCTTATTTCCGTATTTCAATGCTGCAACTTGCTGAAAATTGTCTGCAGTGTTCCTAATCATCTAGTTTGAACAGTTCTGTAAAAAACATTGTATCCAGAGTGCATCAAACATGATTTAGAGCTTGTTTATGGAAAAGTGCTTATTTCCGTATTTCAATGCTGCAACTTGCTGAAAATTGTCTACAGTGTTCCTAATCATCTAGTTTGAACAGTTATGTTTAAAACATTGTATCCAGAGTGCATCAAACATGATTTAGAGCTTGTTTATGGAAAAGTGCTTATTTATGCATTCTACAGTGTTTTCATAACATCTCGAATAAACATAACAAAAAAAGTTTTATCCCAGAGTGCATCAAACATGATTTAGAGCTTGTTTATGGAAAAGTGCTTATTTATGCATTCTACAGTGTTTTCATAACATCTCGAATAAACATAACAAAAAAAAGTTTTATCCCAGAGTGCATCAAACATGATTTAGAGCTTGTTTATGGAAAAGTGCTTATTTCCGTATTTCAATGCTGCAACTTGCTGAAAATTGTATGCAGTGTTCCTAATCATCTAGTTTGAACAGTTATGTTTAAAACATTGTATCCAGAGTGCATCAAACATGATTTAGAGCTTGTTTATGGAAAAGTGCTTATTTCCGTATTTCAATGCTGCAACTTGCTGAAAATTGTCTACAGTGTTCCTAATCATCTAGTTTGAACAGTTCTGTAAAAAACATTGTATCCAGAGTGCATCAAACATGATTTAGAGCTTGTTTATGGAAAAGTGCTTATTTATGCATTCTACAGTGTTTTCATAACATCTCGAATAAACATAACAAAAAAAGTTTTATCCCAGAGTGCATCAAACATGATTTAGAGCTTGTTTATGGAAAAGTGCTTATTTCTGCATTTCAAAGTTGCAACATGCTGAAAACTGTCCACATTGTTCATTTCATCTCAAATAGAACAGTTATGTTTAAAAATTGTATCCAGAGTGCATCAAACATGATTTAGAGCTTGTTTATGGAAAAGTGCTTATTTCCGTATTTCAATGCTGCAACTTGCTGAAAATTGTCTGCAGTGTTCCTAATCATCTAGTTTGAACAGTTCTGTAAAAAACATTGTATCCAGAGTGCATCAAACATGATTTAGAGCTTGTTTATGGAAAAGTGCTTATTTCCGTATTTCAATGCTGCAACTTGCTGAAAATTGTCTACAGTGTTCCTAATCATCTAGTTTGAACAGTTATGTTTAAAACATTGTATCCAGAATGCATCAAACATGATTTAGAGCTTGTTTATGGAAAAGTGCTTATTTCCGTATTTCAATGCTGCAACTTGCTGAAAATTGTCTACAGTGTTCCTAATCATCTAGTTTGAACAGTTATGTTTAAAACATTGTATCCAGAGTGCATCAAACATGATTTAGAGCTTGTTTATGGAAAAGTGCTTATTTATGCATTCTACAGTTGTTTTCATAACATCTCGAATAAACATAACAAAAAAAAGTTTTATCCCAGAGTGCATCAAACATGATTTAGAGCTTGTTTATGGAAAAGTGCTTATTTCCGTATTTCAATGCTGCAACTTGCTGAAAATTGTCTACAGTGTTCCTAATCATCTAGTTTGAACAGTTATGTTTAAAACATTGTATCCAGAATGCATCAAACATGATTTAGAGCTTGTTTATGGAAAAGTGCTTATTTCCGTATTTCAATGCTGCAACTTGCTGAAAATTGTCTGCAGTGTTCCTAATCATCTAGTTTGAACAGTTCTGTAAAAAACATTGTATCCAGAGTGCATCAAACATGATTTAGAGCTTGTTTATGGAAAAGTGCTTATTTATGCATTCTACAGTGTTTTCATAACATCTCGAATAAACATAACAAAAAAAAAAAACATTATCCCAGAGTGCATCAAACATGATTTAGAGCTTGTTTATGGAAAAGTGCTTATTTCCGTATTTCAATGCTGCAACTTGCTGAAAATTGTCTGCAGTGTTCCTAATCATCTAGTTTGAACAGTTCTGTAAAAAACATTGTATCCAGAGTGCATCAAACATGATTTAGAGCTTGTTTATGGAAAAGTGCTTATTTCCGTATTTCAATGCTGCAACTTGCTGAAAATTGTATGCAGTGTTCCTAATCATCTAGTTTGAACAGTTATGTTTAAAACATTGTATCCAGAGTGCATCAAACATGATTTAGAGCTTGTTTATGGAAAAGTGCTTATTTCCGTATTTCAATGCTGCAACTTGCTGAAAATTGTCTGCAGTGTTCCTAATCATCTAGTTTGAACAGTTCTGTAAAAAACATTGTATCCAGAGTGCATCAAACATGATTTAGAGCTTGTTTATGGAAAAGTGCTTATTTCCGTATTTCAATGCTGCAACTTGCTGAAAATTGTCTACAGTGTTCCTAATCATCTAGTTTGAACAGTTATGTTTAAAACATTGTATCCAGAATGCATCAAACATGATTTAGAGCTTGTTTATGGAAAAGTGCTTATTTCCGTATTTCAATGCTGCAACTTGCTGAAAATTGTCTGCAGTGTTCCTAATCATCTAGTTTGAACAGTTCTGTAAAAAACATTGTATCCAGAGTGCATCAAACATGATTTAGAGCTTGTTTATGGAAAAGTGCTTATTTATGCATTCTACAGTGTTTTCATAACATCTCGAATAAACATAACAAATAAAAGTTTTATCCCAGAGTGCATCAAACATGATTTAGAGCTTGTTTATGGAAAAGTGCTTATTTCCGTATTTCAATGCTGCAACTTGCTGAAAATTGTCTGCAGTGTTCCTAATCATCTAGTTTGAACAGTTCTGTAAAAAACATTGTATCCAGAGTGCATCAAACATGATTTAGAGCTTGTTTATGGAAAAGTGCTTATTTATGCATTCTACAGTTGTTTTCATAACATCTCGAATAAACATAACAAAAAAAGTTTTATCCCAGAGTGCATCAAACATGATTTAGAGCTTGTTTATGGAAAAGTGCTTATTTCTGCATTTCAAAGTTGCAACATGCTGAAAACTGTCCACATTGTTCATTTCATCTCAAATAGAACAGCACAGCAAAAATTGGACATCCAGAGTGCATCAAACATGATTTAGAGCTTGTTTATGGAAAAGTGCTTATTTCCGTATTTCAATGCTGCAACTTGCTGAAAATTGTATGCAGTGTTCCTAATCATCTAGTTTGAACAGTTATGTTTAAAACATTGTATCCAGAGTGCATCAAACATGATTTAGAGCTTGTTTATGGAAAAGTGCTTATTTCCGTATTTCAATGCTGCAACTTGCTGAAAATTGTATGCAGTGTTCCTAATCATCTAGTTTGAACAGTTATGTTTAAAACATTGTATCCAGAGTGCATCAAACATGATTTAGAGCTTGTTTATGGAAAAGTGCTTATTTCCGTATTTCAATGCTGCAACTTGCTGAAAATTGTCTGCAGTGTTCCTAATCATCTAGTTTGAACAGTTCTGTAAAAAACATTGTATCCAGAGTGCATCAAACATGATTTAGAGCTTGTTTATGGAAAAGTGCTTATTTCCGTATTTCAATGCTGCAACTTGCTGAAAATTGTCTACAGTGTTCCTAATCATCTAGTTTGAACAGTTATGTTTAAAACATTGTATCCAGAGTGCATCAAACATGATTTAGAGCTTGTTTATGGAAAAGTGCTTATTTATGCATTCTACAGTGTTTTCATAACATCTCGAATAAACATAACAAAAAAAAGTTTTATCCCAGAGTGCATCAAACATGATTTAGAGCTTGTTTATGGAAAAGTGCTTATTTCCGTATTTCAATGCTGCAACTTGCTGAAAATTGTATGCAGTGTTCCTAATCATCTAGTTTGAACAGTTATGTTTAAAACATTGTATCCAGAGTGCATCAAACATGATTTAGAGCTTGTTTATGGAAAAGTGCTTATTTCCGTATTTCAATGCTGCAACTTGCTGAAAATTGTCTGCAGTGTTCCTAATCATCTAGTTTGAACAGTTCTGTAAAAACATTGTATCCAGAGTGCATCAAACATGATTTAGAGCTTGTTTATGGAAAAGTGCTTATTTATGCATTCTACAGTGTTTTCATAACATCTCGAATAAACATAACAAAAAAACATTTTATCCCAGAGTGCATCAAACATGATTTAGAGCTTGTTTATGGAAAAGTGCTTATTTCTGCATTTCAAAGCTGCAACATGCTGAAAACTGTCCACATTGTTCATTTCATCTCAAATTGAACAGTTAGTTTAAAACATTGTATCCAGAGTGCATCAAACATGATTTAGAGCTTGTTTATGGAAAAGTGCTTATTTCCGTATTTCAATGCTGCAACTTGCTGAAAATTGTCTGCAGTGTTCCTAATCATCTAGTTTGAACAGTTCTGTTTCAAACATTGTATCCAGAGTGCATCAAACATGATTTAGAGCTTGTTTATGGAAAAGTGCTTATTTCCTTGTTTTCAATGCTGCAACTTGCTGAAAATTGTAGCAGTGTTGTCTAATCAAAGTCTATTTGGTTCTGTCATGGAGTGGTTCTCAATCAGAGGCAGATGCTTATCGTTGTCTCTGATTGGGAACCTTATTTAGGCATTTCAATGCTCTTTGAAAATTGTCGTCAGTGATTGTCCATAGTGTCCTTATGTTTAAAACATTGTTAGTGCATCAAACATGATTTAGAGCTTGTTTATGGAAAAGTGCTTATTTGTTGTATTTCAATGCTGCAACTTGCTGAAAATTTCTGTCAGTGTTCCTAATCATCTAGAAAACAGTTATGTATCAAAACATTGTATCCAGAGTGCATCAAACATGATTTAGAGCTTGTTTATGGAAAAGTGCTTATTTCATTTCAATGCTGCAACTGCTGAAAATTGTCATACAGCAGCAGCAGCAAATCATCAGCAGGAACAAAGGTTTTAAACAGCAGAGTGCATCAAACATGATTTAGAGCTTGTTTATGGAAGAGTGCTTATTTCTCTTTTCATAAATGGACTTGGGAGGAGATCCTTGACGGACAAGGACCCTGGGCAGAGCCATGGATGGAATTGAGCTGTCGGCGAAGCAGAGTGCTGAGTCTGAGAGTGTGGAATCATGTATTTGAGTTGTTTAGAAAGGTGTGGGCTTGGCATAGCATTGTATAATCATCTAGTGCCAGCACCACGCATCAGGCCTACAGAGTGCATCAAACATGATTTAGAGCTTGTTTATGGAAAAGTGCTTATTTCCGTATTTCAATGCTGCAGCTGAAAATTGTCTGGAGTCTTCCTAATCATCTAGTTTGAACAGTTATGTTTAAAACATTGTATCCAGAGTGCATCAAACATGATTTAGAGCTTGTTTATGGAAAAGTGCTTATTTCCGTATTTCAATGCTGCAACTTGCTGAAAATTGTCTGCAGTGTTCCTAATCATCTAGTTTGAACAGTTATGTTTAAAAAACATTGTATCCAGAGTGCATCAAACATGATTTAGAGCTTGTTTATGGAAAAGTGCTTATTTCCGATCTCCCGCCTTGTTTAACGCAGTTTTCCTAATCATCTGCCGGAGCCTCCCGCCAAGCGCAGCCAGAGCCTTTCTCCTCTCCTGCCATCAAACATGATTTAGAGCTTGCCTTATTTCCGTATTTCAATGCTGCAACTTGCTGAAAATTGTCTAGTCTCACGCCTCATCTAGCGCTGTTAGAAAACATTGTATCCCAGAGTGCATCAAACATGATTTAGAGCTTGTTTATGGAAAAGTGCTTATTTGCATGGAGCAGTCTGAAAGCTGTCAGTCTGCATAATCATCTCAGAGCTGAACAGTTATGTTTGGAAAAGCTGTATCCAGAGTGCATCAAACATGATTTAGAGCTTGTTTATGGAAAAGTGCTTATTTCCGTATTTCAATGCTGCAACTTGCTGAAAATTGCAGCAGTGTTCCTAATCATCTAAGTTTGAACAGTTATGTTTAAAAGCCAGATTGTATCCAGAGTGCATCAAACATGATTTAGAGCTTGTTTATGGAAAAGTGCTTATTTGCATTCGGAGCTGTCAATCTGCAACGCTGAGCTGTCAGTCTGTAGGAGCTGCCAGTCTGCAAGGAGCTGTAGTCTGCAGAGCTGCCATCAAACATGATTTAGAGCTTGTTTCTGGAAAAGTGCTTAGCTTCAGCCTATTTCAATGGAGCAGCTTGCTGCAGTCTGCCCAGCGCCGCCAATGCCCCTAGTTTGCCCAGCATAACAAAACATTGTATCCAGAGTGCATCAAACATGATTTAGAGCTTGTTTATGGAAAAGTGCTTATTTCCGTATTTCAATGCTGCAACTTGTGAAAATTGTCAGCAGTGTTCCAATCATCTAGTTTGAACAGTTATGTTTAAAACATTGTATCCAGAGTGCATCATGATTTAGTCTTGTTTATGGAAAAGTGCTTATTTCCGTATTTCAGCTGCTGAAAATTGTCTATGCACCGCCAGTCTGCCCAGCGTCGCCAATCTGCCCGGTGCATCAAACATGATTTAGAGCTTGTTTATGGAAAAGTGCAGTTGCCAGATTTCCAATCTGCCATCAGCCAGAATCTTCCAGATCTGCCAGTCAACCAGACTCTGCCAGTCAAAGACTCATTAGAGCTTGTTTATGGAAAAACATTTCCGTATTTCTTCCAGAATCATGCAGTCAAAACATTGATCTGCATCAAACATGATTTAGAGCTTGTTTATGGAAAAGTGCTTATTTGCCAGTCATTTCAGATGCTTCAGACTGCTGAAAACTTTCCAGTCTGCAGTGTTCCAATCATCTAGTTTGAACAGTTCTGTAAAACATTGTATCCAGAGTGCATCAAACATGATTTAGAGCTTGTTTATGGAAAGTGCTTAGATGCATTCTGAAAATTGTCCAGTGTTCCTAATCATCTAGTTTGAACAGTTAGTCAGCCAAACATTTTATCAGCCAGATGCATCAAACATGATTTAGAGCTTGTTTATGGAAAGTGCATTTAGGATCCGCAGTCTTTTCAGGATCATCTAGAAGTGCCAGTTGCCAGGATCCGCCAGTCATCCAGGATGCATCAAACAGGATTTAGCCAGTCTGCCAGGATCCGCCAGTCTGCCAGGATCCGCCAGAACTGCCAGTCTGCCAGGATCCGCCAGTCTGCCAGGATCCGCCAGAACTGCCAGTCGGCCAGGATCTGCCAGTCGGCCAGGATCTGCCAGTCAGCCAGGATCTGCCAGTCGGCCAATCTGCCAGTGCTTATCTGCCAGTGCATCTGCAGATTTAGAGCTTGTTTATGGAAAAGTGCCATCTGCCAATCCGCAGTCTGCCAAATTGTCTCAGTTAGATCCAGCCAGTCTGCCCAGAGTGCATCAAACATGATTTAGAGCTTGTTTATGGAAAAGTGCTTATTTCCGCCATTTCAATGCTGCAACTTGCTGAAAATTGTCTCCGCAGTGTTCCTAATCATCTAGTTTGAACAGTTATGTTTAAAACATTGCCAGAGTGCATCAAACATGATTTAGAGCTTGTTTATGGAAAAGTGCTTATTTCTCAATGCTCCTGAGCTTCCTGCTGTTCAATCTCTAGTTTGAACTGAAAATTGTCAAGTGAGCTCCTCCCTCTCACTCCTGAGCTTCCTCTCAATCATCTAGTTTGAACAGTTCCCCTCAGTCCCAGAGCTGCATCAAACATGATTTAGAGCTTGTTTATGGAAAAGTGCTTATTTCTGCTTTCAGTCCAGTGGGGTTCTGGGTGAGGACTTGGCCATGGTTGTCTGCAGTGTTCCTAATCAGGGACTAGTTTGAATAAACCGTTCATGGAAAACATTGTACCCGGAGTGCATCAAACATGATTTAGAGCTTGTTTATGGAAAAGTGCTTATTTCCGTATTTCAATGCTGCAACTTGCTGAAAATTGTCTGTGTTCCTAATCATCTAGTTTGAACAGTTATGTTTTTGTACATTGTATCCAGAGTGCATCAAACATGATTTAGAGCTTGTTTATGGAAAAGTAGCTTATTTCCGTTTTCAATGCAAACTCTAAAATTGTCTGGAGTGGTTCTCAATCAGATTGAACAGTTGCTGCAGATGCTTATCGTTGTCTCTGATTGGGAACCATTTGTAGGCAGTGTTCTAGTGTTTTTGAGTTTGAACAGTTATTGTAACTTAAAAGTCATTGTATCCAGAGTGCATCAAACATGATTTAGAGCTTGTTTATGGAAAAGTGCTTATTTATGCATTCTGCTGCAACTTGCTGAAACCATCTCGAATTTGAAAGTTCTGTAAAAAAAATTGTATCCAGAGTGCATCAAACATGATTTAGAGCTTGTTTATGGAAAAGTGCTTATTTCCGTATTTCAATGCTGCAACTTGCTGAAAATTGTCTGCAGTGTTCCTAATCATCTAGTTTGAACAGTTATGTTTAAAACATTGTATCCAGAATGCATCAAACATGATTTAGAGCTTGTTTATGGAAAAGTGCTTATTTATGCATTCTACAGTGTTTTCATAACATCTCGAATAAACATAACAAATAAAAGTTTTATCCCAGAGTGCATCAAACATGATTTAGAGCTTGTTTATGGAAAAGTGCTTATTTATGCATTCTACAGTGTTTTCATAATCATCTCGTTTAAACATAACAAAAAAAAGTTTTATCCAGAGTGCATCAAACATGATTTAGAGCTTGTTTATGGAAAAGTGCTTATTTCCGTATTTCAATGCTGCAACTTGCTGAAAATTGTATGCAGTGTTCCTAATCATCTAGTTTGAACAGTTATGTTTAAAACATTGTATCCAGAGTGCATCAAACATGATTTAGAGCTTGTTTATGGAAAAGTGCTTATTTCCGTATTTCAATGCTGCAACTTGCTGAAAATTGTCTACAGTGTTCCTAATCATCTAGTTTGAACAGTTCTGTAAAAACATTGTATCCAGAGTGCATCAAACATGATTTAGAGCTTGTTTATGGAAAAGTGCTTATTTATGCATTCTACAGTGTTTTCATAACATCTCGAATAAACATAACAAAAAAAGTTTTATCCCAGAGTGCATCAAACATGATTTAGAGCTTGTTTATGGAAAAGTGCTTATTTCTGCATTTCAAAGCTGCAACATGCTGAAAACTGTCCACATTGTTCATTTCATCTAAATTGAACAGTTATGTTTAAAAATTGTATCCAGAGTGCATCAAACATGATTTAGAGCTTGTTTATGGAAAAGTGCTTATTTCCGTATTTCAATGCTGCAACTTGCTGAAAATTGTCTGCAGTGTTCCTAATCATCTAGTTTGAACAGTTCTGTAAAAAACATTGTATCCAGAGTGCATCAAACATGATTTAGAGCTTGTTTATGGAAAAGTGCTTATTTCCGTATTTCAATGCTGCAACTTGCTGAAAATTGTCTGCAGTGTTCCTAATCATCTAGTTTGAACAGTTATGTTTAAAACATTGTATCCAGAGTGCATCAAACATGATTTAGAGCTTGTTTATGGAAAAGTGCTTATTTCCGTATTTCAATGCTGCAACTTGCTGAAAATTGTCTGCAGTGTTCCTAATCATCTAGTTTGAACAGTTCTGTAAAAAACATTGTATCCAGAGTGCATCAAACATGATTTAGAGCTTGTTTATGGAAAAGTGCTTATTTCCGTATTTCAATGCTGCAACTTGCTGAAAATTGTCTACAGTGTTCCTAATCATCTAGTTTGAACAGATGTTTAAAACATTGTATCCAGAGTGCATCAAACATGATTTAGAGCTTGTTTATGGAAAAGTGCTTATTTATGCATTCTACAGTTGTTTTCATAACATCTCGAATAAACATAACAAAAAAAGTTTTATCCCAGAGTGCATCAAACATGATTTAGAGCTTGTTTATGGAAAAGTGCTTATTTATGCATTCTACAGTGTTTTCATAACATCTCGAATAAACATAACAAAAAAAAGTTTTATCCCAGAGTGCATCAAACATGATTTAGAGCTTGTTTATGGAAAAGTGCTTATTTCCGTATTTCAATGCTGCAACTTGCTGAAAATTGTATGCAGTGTTCCTAATCATCTAGTTTGAACAGTTATGTTTAAAACATTGTATCCAGAGTGCATCAAACATGATTTAGAGCTTGTTTATGGAAAAGTGCTTATTTCCGTATTTCAATGCTGCAACTTGCTGAAAATTGTCTACAGTGTTCCTAATCATCTAGTTTGAACAGTTCTGTAAAAAACATTGTATCCAGAGTGCATCAAACATGATTTAGAGCTTGTTTATGGAAAAGTGCTTATTTATGCATTCTACAGTGTTTTCATAACATCTCGAATAAACATAACAAAAAAAAGTTTTATCCCAGAGTGCATCAAACATGATTTAGAGCTTGTTTATGGAAAAGTGCTTATTTCCGCATTTCAATGCTGCAACTTGCTGAAAATTGTCCACAGTGTTCATAATCATCTAGTTTGAACAGTTATGTTTAAAACATTGTATCCAGAGTGCATCAAACATGATTTAGAGCTTGTTTATGGAAAAGTGCTTATTTCCGTATTTCTTATTTCCGTATTTCAATGCTGCAACTTGCTGAAAATTGTCTGCAGTGTTCCTAATCATCTAGTTTGAACAGTTCTGTAAAAAACATTGTATCCAGAGTGCATCAAACATGATTTAGAGCTTGTTTATGGAAAAGTGCTTATTTCCGTATTTCAATGCTGCAACTTGCTGAAAATTGTCTACAGTGTTCCTAATCATCTAGTTTGAACAGTTATGTTTAAAACATTGTATCCAGAGTGCATCAAACATGATTTAGAGCTTGTTTATGGAAAAGTGCTTATTTCCGTATTTCAATGCTGCAACTTGCTGAAAATTGTCTGCAGTGTTCCTAATCATCTAGTTTGAACAGTTCTGTAAAAAACATTGTATCCAGAGTGCATCAAACATGATTTAGAGCTTGTTTATGGAAAAGTGCTTATTTCCGTATTTCAATGCTGCAACTTGCTGAAAATTGTCTGCAGTGTTCCTAATCATCTAGTTTGAACAGTTATGTTTAAAAACATTGTATCCAGAGTGCATCAAACATGATTTAGAGCTTGTTTATGGAAAAGTGCTTATTTATGCATTCTACAGTGTTTTCATAATCATCTAGTTTAAACATAACAAAAAAAACATTTTATCCAGAGTGCATCAAACATGATTTAGAGCTTGTTTATGGAAAAGTGCTTATTTATGCATTCTACAGTGTTTTCATAACATCTCGAATAAACATAACAAAAAAAAACATTTTATCCCAGAGTGCATCAAACATGATTTAGAGCTTGTTTATGGAAAAGTGCTTATTTCCGTATTTCAATGCTGCAACTTGCTGAAAATTGTATGCAGTGTTCCTAATCATCTAGTTTGAACAGTTATGTTTAAAACATTGTATCCAGAGTGCATCAAACATGATTTAGAGCTTGTTTATGGAAAAGTGCTTATTTCCGTATTTCAATGCTGCAACTTGCTGAAAATTGTCTGCAGTGTTCCTAATCATCTAGTTTGAACAGTTCTGTAAAACATTGTATCCAGAGTGCATCAAACATGATTTAGAGCTTGTTTATGGAAAAGTGCTTATTTATGCATTCTACAGTGTTTTCATAACATCTCGAATAAACATAACAAAAAAAATTTTATCCCAGAGTGCATCAAACATGATTTAGAGCTTGTTTATGGAAAAGTGCTTATTTCTGCATTTCAATGCTGCAACATGCTGAAAACTGTCCACATTGTTCAATCATCTCAAATTGAACAGTTATGTTTAAAACATTGTATCCAGAGTGCATCAAACATGATTTAGAGCTTGTTTATGGAAAAGTGCTTATTTCCGTATTTCAATGCTGCAACTTGCTGAAAATTGTCTGCAGTGTTCCTAATCATCTAGTTTGAACAGTTCTGTAAAAAACATTGTATCCAGAGTGCATCAAACATGATTTAGAGCTTGTTTATGGAAAAGTGCTTATTTCCGTATTTCAATGCTGCAACTTGCTGAAAATTGTCTACAGTGTTCCTAATCATCTAGTTTGAACAGTTATGTTTAAAACATTGTATCCAGAGTGCATCAAACATGATTTAGAGCTTGTTTATGGAAAAGTGCTTATTTCCGTATTTCAATGCTGCAACTTGCTGAAAATTGTCTGCAGTGTTCCTAATCATCTAGTTTGAACAGTTCTGTAAAAAACATTGTATCCAGAGTGCATCAAACATGATTTAGAGCTTGTTTATGGAAAAGTGCTTATTTATGCATTCTACAGTGTTTTCATAACAGTCTTCGAATAAACATAACAAATAAAACATTGTATCCAGAGTGCATCAAACATGATTTAGAGCTTGTTTATGGAAAAGTGCTTATTTCCGTATTTCAATGCTGCAACTTGCTGAAAATTGTCTGCAGTGTTCCTAATCATCTAGTTTGAACAGTTCTGTAAAAAACATTGTATCCAGAGTGCATCAAACATGATTTAGAGCTTGTTTATGGAAAAGTGCTTATTTATGCATTCTACAGTGTTTTCATAACATCTCGAATAAACATAACAAAAAAACATTTTATCCCAGAGTGCATCAAACATGATTTAGAGCTTGTTTATGGAAAAGTGCTTATTTCTGCATTTCAAAGCTGCAACATGCTGAAAACTGTCCACATTGTTCATAATCATCTCAAATAGACAGCACAGTAAAAAAATTGTATCCAGAGTGCATCAAACATGATTTAGAGCTTGTTTATGGAAAAGTGCTTATTTCCGTATTTCAATGCTGCAACTTGCTGAAAATTGTATGCAGTGTTCCTAATCATCTAGTTTGAACAGTTATGTTTAAAACATTGTATCCAGAGTGCATCAAACATGATTTAGAGCTTGTTTATGGAAAAGTGCTTATTTCCGTATTTCAATGCTGCAACTTGCTGAAAATTGTCTGCAGTGTTCCTAATCATCTAGTTTGAACAGTTATGTTTAAAACATTGTATCCAGAGTGCATCAAACATGATTTAGAGCTTGTTTATGGAAAAGTGCTTATTTCCGTATTTCAATGCTGCAACTTGCTGAAAATTGTCTGCAGTGTTCCTAATCATCTAGTTTGAACAGTTCTGTAAAAAACATTGTATCCAGAGTGCATCAAACATGATTTAGAGCTTGTTTATGGAAAAGTGCTTATTTCCGTATTTCAATGCTGCAACTTGCTGAAAATTGTCTGCAGTGTTCCTAATCATCTAGTTTGAACAGTTATGTTTAAAAACATTGTATCCAGAGTGCATCAAACATGATTTAGAGCTTGTTTATGGAAAAGTGCTTATTTCCGTATTTCAATGCTGCAACTTGCTGAAAATTGTCTGCAGTGTTCCTAATCATCTAGTTTGAACAGTTATGTTTAAAACATTGTATCCAGAGTGCATCAAACATGATTTAGAGCTTGTTTATGGAAAAGTGCTTATTTCCGTATTTCAATGCTGCAACTTGCTGAAAATTGTCTGCAGTGTTCCTAATCATCTAGTTTGAACAGTTCTGTAAAAAACATTGTATCCAGAGTGCATCAAACATGATTTAGAGCTTGTTTATGGAAAAGTGCTTATTTCCGTATTTCAATGCTGCAACTTGCTGAAAATTGTCTGCAGTGTTCCTAATCATCTAGTTTGAACAGTTCTGTAAAAAACATTGTATCCAGAGTGCATCAAACATGATTTAGAGCTTGTTTATGGAAAAGTGCTTATTTATGCATTCTACAGTGTTTTCATAACATCTCGAATAAACATAACAAAAAAAATTTTATCCCAGAGTGCATCAAACATGATTTAGAGCTTGTTTATGGAAAAGTGCTTATTTCTGCATTTCAAAGCTGCAACATGCTGAAAACTGTCCACAGTGTTCATAATCATCTCAGTTTGAACAGTTAGTTTAAAACATTGTATCCAGAGTGCATCAAACATGATTTAGAGCTTGTTTATGGAAAAGTGCTTATTTCCGTATTTCAATGCTGCAACTTGCTGAAAATTGTCTGCAGTGTTCCTAATCATCTAGTTTGAACAGTTCTTAAAAAACATTGTATCCAGAGTGCATCAAACATGATTTAGAGCTTGTTTATGGAAAAGTGCTTATTTCCGTATTTCAATGCTGCAACTTGCTGAAAATTGTCTACAGTGTTCCTAATCATCTAGTTTGAACAGTTATGTTTAAAACATTGTATCCAGAGTGCATCAAACATGATTTAGAGCTTGTTTATGGAAAAGTGCTTATTTCCGTATTTCAATGCTGCAACTTGCTGAAAATTGTCTACAGTGTTCCTAATCATCTAGTTTGAACAGTTATGTTTAAAACATTGTATCCAGAGTGCATCAAACATGATTTAGAGCTTGTTTATGGAAAAGTGCTTATTTCCGTATTTCCATGCTGCAACTTGCTGAAAATTGTCTGCAGTGTTCCTAATCATCTAGTTTGAACAGTTCTGTAAAAACATTGTATCCAGAGTGCATCAAACATGATTTAGAGCTTGTTTATGGAAAAGTGCTTATTTCCGTATTTCAATGCTGCAACTTGCTGAAAATTGTCTACAGTGTTCCTAATCATCTAGTTTGAACAGTTATGTTTAAAAACATTGTATCCAGAGTGCATCAAACATGATTTAGAGCTTGTTTATGGAAAAGTGCTTATTTCCGTATTTCAATGCTGCAACTTGCTGAAAATTGTCTGCAGTGTTCCTAATCATCTAGTTTGAACAGTTCTGTAAAAAACATTGTATCCAGAGTGCATCAAACATGATTTAGAGCTTGTTTATGGAAAAGTGCTTATTTATGCATTCTACAGTGTTTTCATAACATCTCGAATAAACATAACAAATAAAAGTTTTATCCCAGAGTGCATCAAACATGATTTAGAGCTTGTTTATGGAAAAGTGCTTATTTCCGTATTTCAATGCTGCAACTTGCTGAAAATTGTATGCAGTGTTCCTAATCATCTAGTTTGAACAGTTATGTTTAAAACATTGTATCCAGAGTGCATCAAACATGATTTAGAGCTTGTTTATGGAAAAGTGCTTATTTCCGTATTTCAATGCTGCAACTTGCTGAAAATTGTCTGCAGTGTTCCTAATCATCTAGTTTGAACAGTTATGTTTAAAACATTGTATCCAGAGTGCATCAAACATGATTTAGAGCTTGTTTATGGAAAAGTGCTTATTTCCGTATTTCAATGCTGCAACTTGCTGAAAATTGTCTGCAGTGTTCCTAATCATCTAGTTTGAACAGTTCTGTAAAAAACATTGTATCCAGAGTGCATCAAACATGATTTAGAGCTTGTTTATGGAAAAGTGCTTATTTCCGTATTTCAATGCTGCAACTTGCTGAAAATTGTCTACAGTGTTCCTAATCATCTAGTTTGAACAGTTATGTTTAAAACATTGTATCCAGAGTGCATCAAACATGATTTAGAGCTTGTTTATGGAAAAGTGCTTATTTCCGTATTTCAATGCTGCAACTTGCTGAAAATTGTCTGCAGTGTTCCTAATCATCTAGTTTGAACAGTTATGTTTAAAACATTGTATCCAGAGTGCATCAAACATGATTTAGAGCTTGTTTATGGAAAAGTGCTTATTTCCGTATTTCAATGCTGCAACTTGCTGAAAATTGTCTGCAGTGTTCCTAATCATCTAGTTTGAACAGTTCTGTAAAAAACATTGTATCCAGAGTGCATCAAACATGATTTAGAGCTTGTTTATGGAAAAGTGCTTATTTATTTCAATGCATTCTGAAAATTGTGTTTTCATAATCATCTAGTTTAAACAGTTACAAAAAAAACATTTATCCAGAGTGCATCAAACATGATTTAGAGCTTGTTTATGGAAAAGTGCTTATTTCCGTATTTCAATGCTGCAACTTGCTGAAAATTGTCTGCAGTGTTCCTAATCATCTAGTTTGAACAGTTCTGTAAAAAACATTGTATCCAGAGTGCATCAAACATGATTTAGAGCTTGTTTATGGAAAAGTGCTTATTTCCGTATTTCAATGCTGCAACTTGCTGAAAATTGTCTGCAGTTCCTAATCATCTAGTTTGAACAGTTCTGTAAAAAACATTGTATCCAGAGTGCATCAAACATGATTTAGAGCTTGTTTATGGAAAAGTGCTTATTTCCGTATTTCAATGCTGCAACTTGCTGAAAATTGTCTGCAGTGTTCCTAATCATCTAGTTTGAACAGTTATGTTTAAAAACATTGTATCCAGAGTGCATCAAACATGATTTAGAGCTTGTTTATGGAAAAGTGCTTATTTCCGTATTTCAATGCTGCAACTTGCTGAAAATTGTCTGCAGTGTTCCTAATCATCTAGTTTGAACAGTTATGTTTAAAAAACATTGTATCCAGAGTGCATCAAACATGATTTAGAGCTTGTTTATGGAAAAGTGCTTATTTCCGTATTTCAATGCTGCAACTTGCTGAAAATTGTCTGCAGTGTTCCTAATCATCTAGTTTGAACAGTTCTGTAAAAAACATTGTATCCAGAGTGCATCAAACATGATTTAGAGCTTGTTTATGGAAAAGTGCTTATTTCCGTATTTCAATGCTGCAACTTGCTGAAAATTGTCTGCAGTGTTCCTAATCATCTAGTTTGAACAGTTCTGTAAAAAACATTGTATCCAGAGTGCATCAAACATGATTTAGAGCTTGTTTATGGAAAAGTGCTTATTTATGCAATTCACAGTGTTTTCATAACATCTTCGAATAAACATAACAAATGTTTAAAACATTTTATCCAGAGTGCATCAAACATGATTTAGAGCTTGTTTATGGAAAAGTGCTTATTTCCGTATTTCAATGCTGCAACTTGCTGAAAATTGTCTGCAGTGTTCCTAATCATCTAGTTTGAACAGTTCTGTAAAAACATTGTATCCAGAGTGCATCAAACATGATTTAGAGCTTGTTTATGGAAAAGTGCTTATTTATGCATTCTACAGTGTTTTCATAACATCTCGAATAAACATAACAAAAAAAAGTTTTATCCCAGAGTGCATCAAACATGATTTAGAGCTTGTTTATGGAAAAGTGCTTATTTATGCATTCTACAGTGTTTTCATAACATCTCGTTTAAACAGTAACAAATAAAAAAATTTATCCAGAGTGCATCAAACATGATTTAGAGCTTGTTTATGGAAAAGTGCTTATTTCCGTATTTCAATGCTGCAACTTGCTGAAAATTGTATGCAGTGTTCCTAATCATCTAGTTTGAACAGTTATGTTTAAAACATTGTATCCAGAGTGCATCAAACATGATTTAGAGCTTGTTTATGGAAAAGTGCTTATTTCCGTATTTCAATGCTGCAACTTGCTGAAAATTGTCTGCAGTGTTCATAATCATCTAGTTTGAACAGTTATGTAAAAACATTGTATCCAGAGTGCATCAAACATGATTTAGAGCTTGTTTATGGAAAAGTGCTTATTTCCGTATTTCAATGCTGCAACTTGCTGAAAATTGTATGCAGTGTTCCTAATCATCTAGTTTGAACAGTTATGTTTAAAACATTGTATCCAGAGTGCATCAAACATGATTTAGAGCTTGTTTATGGAAAAGTGCTTATTTCCGCATTTCAATGCTGCAACTTGCTGAAAATTGTCCACAGTGTTCCTAATCATCTAGTTTGAACAGTTAACAAAAAAATTGTATCCAGAGTGCATCAAACATGATTTAGAGCTTGTTTATGGAAAAGTGCTTATTTCCGTATTTCAATGCTGCAACTTGCTGAAAATTGTCTGCAGTGTTCCTAATCATCTAGTTTGAACAGTTATGTTTAAAACATTGTATCCAGAGTGCATCAAACATGATTTAGAGCTTGTTTATGGAAAAGTGCTTATTTCCGTATTTCAATGCTGCAACTTGCTGAAAATTGTCTGCAGTGTTCCTAATCATCTAGTTTGAACAGTTCTGTAAAAACATTGTATCCAGAGTGCATCAAACATGATTTAGAGCTTGTTTATGGAAAAGTGCTTATTTCCGTATTTCAATGCTGCAACTTGCTGAAAATTGTCTGCAGTGTTCCTAATCATCTAGTTTGAACAGTTCTGTAAAAAACATTGTATCCAGAGTGCATCAAACATGATTTAGAGCTTGTTTATGGAAAAGTGCTTATTTATGCATTCTACAGTGTTTTCATAACATCTCGAATAAACATAACAAATAAAAGTTTTATCCCAGAGTGCATCAAACATGATTTAGAGCTTGTTTATGGAAAAGTGCTTATTTCCGTATTTCAATGCTGCAACTTGCTGAAAATTGTATGCAGTGTTCCTAATCATCTAGTTTGAACAGTTATGTTTAAAACATTGTATCCAGAGTGCATCAAACATGATTTAGAGCTTGTTTATGGAAAAGTGCTTATTTCCGTATTTCAATGCTGCAACTTGCTGAAAATTGTATGCAGTGTTCCTAATCATCTAGTTTGAACAGTTATGTTTAAAACATTGTATCCAGAGTGCATCAAACATGATTTAGAGCTTGTTTATGGAAAAGTGCTTATTTCCGTATTTCAATGCTGCAACTTGCTGAAAATTGTCTGCAGTGTTCCTAATCATCTAGTTTGAACAGTTCTGTTTAAAAAACATTGTATCCAGAGTGCATCAAACATGATTTAGAGCTTGTTTATGGAAAAGTGCTTATTTCCGTATTTCAATGCTGCAACTTGCTGAAAATTGTCTGCAGTGTTCCTAATCATCTAGTTTGAACAGTTATGTTTAAAACATTGTATCCAGAGTGCATCAAACATGATTTAGAGCTTGTTTATGGAAAAGTGCTTATTTCCGTATTTCAATGCTGCAACTTGCTGAAAATTGTCTGCAGTGTTCCTAATCATCTAGTTTGAACAGTTCTGTAAAAAACATTGTATCCAGAGTGCATCAAACATGATTTAGAGCTTGTTTATGGAAAAGTGCTTATTTCCGTATTTCAATGCTGCAGTGTTTTCATGTTCCATCTCTAATAAACATAACAAAAAAAATTTTATCCCAGAGTGCATCAAACATGATTTAGAGCTTGTTTATGGAAAAGTGCTTATTTATGCATTTCAGTGTTTTCATAACATCTCGAATAAACATAACAAAAAAAACATTTTATCCAGAGTGCATCAAACATGATTTAGAGCTTGTTTATGGAAAAGTGCTTATTTATGCATTCTACAGTGTTTTGTATAACATCTCGAATAAACATAACAAATGTTTAAAATTTTATCCAGAGTGCATCAAACATGATTTAGAGCTTGTTTATGGAAAAGTGCTTATTTCCGTATTTCAATGCTGCAACTTGCTGAAAATTGTATGCAGTGTTCCTAATCATCTAGTTTGAACAGTTCTGTTTAAAACATTGTATCCAGAGTGCATCAAACATGATTTAGAGCTTGTTTATGGAAAAGTGCTTATTTCCGTATTTCAATGCTGCAACTTGCTGAAAATTGTCTGCAGTGTTCCTAATCATCTAGTTTGAACAGTTATGTTTAAAAAACATTGTATCCAGAGTGCATCAAACATGATTTAGAGCTTGTTTATGGAAAAGTGCTTATTTCCGTATTTCAATGCTGCAACTTGCTGAAAATTGTCTGCAGTGTTCCTAATCATCTAGTTTGAACAGTTCTGTAAAAACATTGTATCCAGAGTGCATCAAACATGATTTAGAGCTTGTTTATGGAAAAGTGCTTATTTATGCATTCTACAGTGTTTTCATAACATCTCGAATAAACATAACAAAAAAATTTTATCCCAGAGTGCATCAAACATGATTTAGAGCTTGTTTATGGAAAAGTGCTTATTTATGCATTCTACAGTGTTTTCATAACATCTCGAATAAACATAACAAATAAAAGTTTTATCCCAGAGTGCATCAAACATGATTTAGAGCTTGTTTATGGAAAAGTGCTTATTTCCGTATTTCAATGCTGCAACTTGCTGAAAATTGTATGCAGTGTTCCTAATCATCTAGTTTGAACAGTTATGTTTAAAACATTGTATCCAGAGTGCATCAAACATGATTTAGAGCTTGTTTATGGAAAAGTGCTTATTTCCGCATTTCAATGTGCAACTTGCTGAAAATTGTCTGCAGTGTTCCTAATCATCTCAAATAAACAGTTCTGTTTAAAAATTGTATCCAGAGTGCATCAAACATGATTTAGAGCTTGTTTATGGAAAAGTGCTTATTTCCGTATTTCAATGCTGCAACTTGCTGAAAATTGTATGCAGTGTTCCTAATCATCTAGTTTGAACAGTTATGTTTAAAAACATTGTATCCAGAGTGCATCAAACATGATTTAGAGCTTGTTTATGGAAAAGTGCTTATTTCCGTTTTCAATGCTGCAACTTGCTGAAAATTGTCCACAGTGTTCATTTCAAAATCATCTAGTTTGAACAGTTACAGCAAAACATTGTATCCAGAGTGCATCAAACATGATTTAGAGCTTGTTTATGGAAAAGTGCTTATTTCCGTATTTCAATGCTGCAACTTGCTGAAAATTGTCTGCAGTGTTCCTAATCATCTAGTTTGAACAGTTATGTTAAAACATTGTATCCAGAGTGCATCAAACATGATTTAGAGCTTGTTTATGGAAAAGTGCTTATTTCCGTATTTCAATGCTGCAACTTGCTGAAAATTGTCTGCAGTGTTCCTAATCATCTAGTTTGAACAGTTCTGTAAAAAACATTGTATCCAGAGTGCATCAAACATGATTTAGAGCTTGTTTATGGAAAAGTGCTTATTTCCGTATTTCAATGCTGCAACTTGCTGAAAATTGTCTGCAGTGTTCCTAATCATCTAGTTTGAACAGTTCTGTAAAAAACATTGTATCCAGAGTGCATCAAACATGATTTAGAGCTTGTTTATGGAAAAGTGCTTATTTATGCATTCTACAGTGTTTTCATAACATCTCGAATAAACATAACAAATAAAAGTTTTATCCCAGAGTGCATCAAACATGATTTAGAGCTTGTTTATGGAAAAGTGCTTATTTCCGTATTTCAATGCTGCAACTTGCTGAAAATTGTATGCAGTGTTCCTAAATCATCTAGTTTGAACAGTTATGTTTAAAACATTGTATCCAGAGTGCATCAAACATGATTTAGAGCTTGTTTATGGAAAAGTGCTTATTTCCGTATTTCAATGCTGCAACTTGCTGAAAATTGTATGCAGTGTTCCTAATCATCTAGTTTGAACAGTTATGTTTAAAACATTGTATCCAGAGTGCATCAAACATGATTTAGAGCTTGTTTATGGAAAAGTGCTTATTTCCGTATTTCAATGCTGCAACTTGCTGAAAATTGTCTGCAGTGTTCCTAATCATCTAGTTTGAACAGTTCTGTAAAAAACATTGTATCCAGAGTGCATCAAACATGATTTAGAGCTTGTTTATGGAAAAGTGCTTATTTCCGTATTTCAATGCTGCAACTTGCTGAAAATTGTCTACAGTGTTCCTAATCATCTAGTTTGAACAGTTATGTTTAAAACATTGTATCCAGAATGCATCAAACATGATTTAGAGCTTGTTTATGGAAAAGTGCTTATTTCCGTATTTCAATGCTGCAACTTGCTGAAAATTGTCTGCAGTGTTCCTAATCATCTAGTTTGAACAGTTCTGTAAAAAACATTGTATCCAGAGTGCATCAAACATGATTTAGAGCTTGTTTATGGAAAAGTGCTTATTTATGCATTCTACAGTGTTTTCATAACATCTCGAATAAACATAACAAAAAAAGTTTTATCCCAGAGTGCATCAAACATGATTTAGAGCTTGTTTATGGAAAAGTGCTTATTTATGCATTCTACAGTGTTTTCATAACATCTCGAATAAACATAACAAAAAAAGTTTTATCCCAGAGTGCATCAAACATGATTTAGAGCTTGTTTATGGAAAAGTGCTTATTTCCGTATTTCAATGCTGCAACTTGCTGAAAATTGTATGCAGTGTTCCTAATCATCTAGTTTGAACAGTTCTGTAAAAAACATTGTATCCAGAGTGCATCAAACATGATTTAGAGCTTGTTTATGGAAAAGTGCTTATTTCCGCATTTCAATGTTGCAACATGCTGAAAATTGTCCAGTGTTCATTCTAGTTTGAACAGTTCTGTCAAAAACATTGTATCCAGAGTGCATCAAACATGATTTAGAGCTTGTTTATGGAAAAGTGCTTATTTCCGTATTTCAATGCTGCAACTTGCTGAAAATTGTATGCAGTGTTCCTAATCATCTAGTTTGAACAGTTATGTTTAAAACATTGTATCCAGAGTGCATCAAACATGATTTAGAGCTTGTTTATGGAAAAGTGCTTATTTCCGTATTTCAATGCTGCAACTTGCTGAAAATTGTCTGCAGTGTTCCTAATCATCTAGTTTGAACAGTTCTGTTTAAAACATTGTATCCAGAGTGCATCAAACATGATTTAGAGCTTGTTTATGGAAAAGTGCTTATTTCCGTATTTCAATGCTGCAACTTGCTGAAAATTGTCTGCAGTGTTCCTAATCATCTAGTTTGAACAGTTATGTTTAAAACATTGTATCCAGAGTGCATCAAACATGATTTAGAGCTTGTTTATGGAAAAGTGCTTATTTCCGTATTTCAATGCTGCAACTTGCTGAAAATTGTCTGCAGTGTTCCTAATCATCTAGTTTGAACAGTTCTGTAAAAAACATTGTATCCAGAGTGCATCAAACATGATTTAGAGCTTGTTTATGGAAAAGTGCTTATTTCCGTATTTCAATGCTGCAACTTGCTGAAAATTGTCTACAGTGTTCCTAATCATCTAGTTTGAACAGTTATGTTTAAAACATTGTATCCAGAGTGCATCAAACATGATTTAGAGCTTGTTTATGGAAAAGTGCTTATTTCCGTATTTCAATGCTGCAACTTGCTGAAAATTGTCTGCAGTGTTCCTAATCATCTAGTTTGAACAGTTCTGTAAAAAACATTGTATCCAGAGTGCATCAAACATGATTTAGAGCTTGTTTATGGAAAAGTGCTTATTTTCGTATTTCAATGCTGCAACTTGCTGAAAATTGTATGCAGTGTTCCTAATCATCTAGTTTGAACAGTTCTGTAAAAACATTGTATCCAGAGTGCATCAAACATGATTTAGAGCTTGTTTATGGAAAAGTGCTTATTTATGCATTCTACAGTGTTTTCATAACATCTCGAATAAACATAACAAAAAAAGTTTTATCCCAGAGTGCATCAAACATGATTTAGAGCTTGTTTATGGAAAAGTGCTTATTTATGCATTCTACAGTGTTTTCATAACATCTCGAATAAACATAACAAATAAAAGTTTTATCCCAGAGTGCATCAAACATGATTTAGAGCTTGTTTATGGAAAAGTGCTTATTTCCGTATTTCAATGCTGCAACTTGCTGAAAATTGTATGCAGTGTTCCTAATCATCTAGTTTGAACAGTTCTGTAAAAACATTGTATCCAGAGTGCATCAAACATGATTTAGAGCTTGTTTATGGAAAAGTGCTTATTTCCGTATTTCAATGCTGCAACTTGCTGAAAATTGTCTGCAGTGTTCCTAATCATCTAGTTTGAACAGTTATGTTTAAAACATTGTATCCAGAGTGCATCAAACATGATTTAGAGCTTGTTTATGGAAAAGTGCTTATTTCCGTATTTCAATGCTGCAACTTGCTGAAAATTGTCTGCAGTGTTCCTAATCATCTAGTTTGAACAGTTATGTTTAAAACATTGTATCCAGAGTGCATCAAACATGATTTAGAGCTTGTTTATGGAAAAGTGCTTATTTCCGTATTTCAATGCTGCAACTTGCTGAAAATTGTCTGCAGTGTTCCTAATCATCTAGTTTGAACAGTTCTGTTTAAAACATTGTATCCAGAGTGCATCAAACATGATTTAGAGCTTGTTTATGGAAAAGTGCTTATTTCCGTATTTCAATGCTGCAACTTGCTGAAAATTGTCTGCAGTGTTCCTAATCATCTAGTTTGAACAGTTATGTTTAAAAAACATTGTATCCAGAGTGCATCAAACATGATTTAGAGCTTGTTTATGGAAAAGTGCTTATTTATGCATTCTACAGTGTTTTCATAACATCTCGAATAAACATAACAAAAAAATTTTATCCCAGAGTGCATCAAACATGATTTAGAGCTTGTTTATGGAAAAGTGCTTATTTATGCATTCTACAGTGTTTTCATAACATCTCGAATAAACATAACAAATAAAAGTTTTATCCCAGAGTGCATCAAACATGATTTAGAGCTTGTTTATGGAAAAGTGCTTATTTCCGTATTTCAATGCTGCAACTTGCTGAAAATTGTATGCAGTGTTCCTAATCATCTAGTTTGAACAGTTATGTTTAAAACATTGTATCCAGAGTGCATCAAACATGATTTAGAGCTTGTTTATGGAAAAGTGCTTATTTCCGTATTTCAATGCTGCAACTTGCTGAAAATTGTCTGCAGTGTTCCTAATCATCTAGTTTGAACAGTTATGTTTAAAACATTGTATCCAGAGTGCATCAAACATGATTTAGAGCTTGTTTATGGAAAAGTGCTTATTTCCGTATTTCAATGCTGCAACTTGCTGAAAATTGTCTGCAGTGTTCCTAATCATCTAGTTTGAACAGTTCTGTAAAAATTGTATCCAGAGTGCATCAAACATGATTTAGAGCTTGTTTATGGAAAAGTGCTTATTTCCGTATTTCAATGCTGCAACTTGCTGAAAATTGTCTGCAGTGTTCCTAATCATCTAGTTTGAACAGTTATGTTTAAAACATTGTATCCAGAGTGCATCAAACATGATTTAGAGCTTGTTTATGGAAAAGTGCTTATTTCCGTATTTCAATGCTGCAACTTGCTGAAAATTGTATGCAGTGTTCCTAATCATCTAGTTTGAACAGTTATGTTTAAAACATTGTATCCAGAGTGCATCAAACATGATTTAGAGCTTGTTTATGGAAAAGTGCTTATTTATGCATTCTACAGTGTTTTCATAACATCTCGAATAAACATAACAAAAAAAAGTTTTATCCCAGAGTGCATCAAACATGATTTAGAGCTTGTTTATGGAAAAGTGCTTATTTATGCATTCTACAGTGTTTTCATAACATCTCGAATAAACATAACAAAAAAATTTTATCCCAGAGTGCATCAAACATGATTTAGAGCTTGTTTATGGAAAAGTGCTTATTTCCGTATTTCAATGCTGCAACTTGCTGAAAATTGTATGCAGTGTTCCTAATCATCTAGTTTGAACAGTTATGTTTAAAAAACATTGTATCCAGAGTGCATCAAACATGATTTAGAGCTTGTTTATGGAAAAGTGCTTATTTCTGTATTTCAATGCTGCAACTTGCTGAAAATTGTCCACAGTGTTCATAATCATCTCAGTTTGAACAGTTATGTAAAAACATTGTATCCAGAGTGCATCAAACATGATTTAGAGCTTGTTTATGGAAAAGTGCTTATTTCCGTATTTCAATGCTGCAACTTGCTGAAAATTGTATGCAGTGTTCCTAATCATCTAGTTTGAAGTTATGTTTAAAACATTGTATCCAGAGTGCATCAAACATGATTTAGAGCTTGTTTATGGAAAAGTGCTTATTTCCGTATTTCAATGCTGCAACTTGCTGAAAATTGTCTGCAGTGTTCCTAATCATCTAGTTTGAACAGTTCTGTAAAAAACATTGTATCCAGAGTGCATCAAACATGATTTAGAGCTTGTTTATGGAAAAGTGCTTATTTCCGTATTTCAATGCTGCAACTTGCTGAAAATTGTCTGCAGTGTTCCTAATCATCTAGTTTGAACAGTTATGTTTAAAACATTGTATCCAGAGTGCATCAAACATGATTTAGAGCTTGTTTATGGAAAAGTGCTTATTTCCGTATTTCAATGCTGCAACTTGCTGAAAATTGTCTGCAGTGTTCCTAATCATCTAGTTTGAACAGTTATGTTTAAAACATTGTATCCAGAGTGCATCAAACATGATTTAGAGCTTGTTTATGGAAAAGTGCTTATTTCCGTATTTAATGCTGCAACTTGCTGAAAATTGTCTGCAGTGTTCCTAATCATCTAGTTTGAACAGTTCTGTTTAAAACATTGTATCCAGAGTGCATCAAACATGATTTAGAGCTTGTTTATGGAAAAGTGCTTATTTATGCATTCTACAGTGTTTTCATAACATCTCTAGAATAAACATAACAAAAAAAAGTTTTATCCCAGAGTGCATCAAACATGATTTAGAGCTTGTTTATGGAAAAGTGCTTATTTCCGTATTTCAATGCTGCAACTTGCTGAAAATTGTCTGCAGTGTTCCTAATCATCTAGTTTGAACAGTTATGTTTAAAACATTGTATCCAGAGTGCATCAAACATGATTTAGAGCTTGTTTATGGAAAAGTGCTTATTTCCGTATTTCAATGCTGCAACTTGCTGAAAATTGTCTGCAGTGTTCCTAATCATCTAGTTTGAACAGTTATGTTTAAAACATTGTATCCAGAGTGCATCAAACATGATTTAGAGCTTGTTTATGGAAAAGTGCTTATTTCCGTATTTCAATGCTGCAACTTGCTGAAAATTGTCTGCAGTGTTCCTAATCATCTAGTTTGAACAGTTCTGTAAAAAACATTGTATCCAGAGTGCATCAAACATGATTTAGAGCTTGTTTATGGAAAAGTGCTTATTTATGCATTCTACAGTGTTTTCATAACATCTCGAATAAACATAACAAAAAAATTTTATCCCAGAGTGCATCAAACATGATTTAGAGCTTGTTTATGGAAAAGTGCTTATTTATGCATTCTACAGTGTTTTCATAACATCATCTAGTTAAACATAACAAAAAAAGTTTTATCCCAGAGTGCATCAAACATGATTTAGAGCTTGTTTATGGAAAAGTGCTTATTTCCGTATTTCAATGCTGCAACTTGCTGAAAATTGTATGCAGTGTTCCTAATCATCTAGTTTGAACAGTTCTGTAAAAAACATTGTATCCAGAGTGCATCAAACATGATTTAGAGCTTGTTTATGGAAAAGTGCTTATTTCCGCATTTCAATGCTGCAACATGCTGAAAATTGTCCACATTGTTCATAATCATCTCAGTTAAACAGTTCAGCAAAAAAAACATTGTATCCAGAGTGCATCAAACATGATTTAGAGCTTGTTTATGGAAAAGTGCTTATTTCCGTATTTCAATGCTGCAACTTGCTGAAAATTGTATGCAGTGTTCCTAATCATCTAGTTTGAACAGTTATGTTTAAAACATTGTATCCAGAGTGCATCAAACATGATTTAGAGCTTGTTTATGGAAAAGTGCTTATTTCCGTATTTCAATGCTGCAACTTGCTGAAAATTGTCTGCAGTGTTCCTAATCATCTAGTTTGAACAGTTATGTTTAAAACATTGTATCCAGAGTGCATCAAACATGATTTAGAGCTTGTTTATGGAAAAGTGCTTATTTCCGTATTTCAATGCTGCAACTTGCTGAAAATTGTATGCAGTGTTCCTAATCATCTAGTTTGAACAGTTATGTTTAAAAACATTGTATCCAGAGTGCATCAAACATGATTTAGAGCTTGTTTATGGAAAAGTGCTTATTTCCGTATTTCAATGCTGCAACTTGCTGAAAATTGTATGCAGTGTTCCTAATCATCTAGTTTGAACAGTTATGTTTAAAACATTGTATCCAGAGTGCATCAAACATGATTTAGAGCTTGTTTATGGAAAAGTGCTTATTTCCGTATTTCAATGCTGCAACTTGCTGAAAATTGTCTGCAGTGTTCCTAATCATCTAGTTTGAACAGTTCTGTAAAAAACATTGTATCCAGAGTGCATCAAACATGATTTAGAGCTTGTTTATGGAAAAGTGCTTATTTATGCATTCTACAGTGTTTTCATAACATCTCGAATAAACATAACAAAAAAAGTTTTATCCCAGAGTGCATCAAACATGATTTAGAGCTTGTTTATGGAAAAGTGCTTATTTCCGTATTTCAATGCTGCAACTTGCTGAAAATTGTATGCAGTGTTCCTAATCATCTAGTTTGAACAGTTATGTTTAAAACATTGTATCCAGAGTGCATCAAACATGATTTAGAGCTTGTTTATGGAAAAGTGCTTATTTCCGTATTTCAATGCTGCAACTTGCTGAAAATTGTATGCAGTGTTCCTAATCATCTAGTTTGAACAGTTATGTTTAAAACATTGTATCCAGAGTGCATCAAACATGATTTAGAGCTTGTTTATGGAAAAGTGCTTATTTCCGTATTTCAATGCTGCAACTTGCTGAAAATTGTCTGCAGTGTTCCTAATCATCTAGTTTGAACAGTTCTGTAAAAACATTGTATCCAGAGTGCATCAAACATGATTTAGAGCTTGTTTATGGAAAAGTGCTTATTTCCGTATTTCAATGCTGCAACTTGCTGAAAATTGTCTACAGTGTTCCTAATCATCTAGTTTGAACAGTTATGTTTAAAACATTGTATCCAGAGTGCATCAAACATGATTTAGAGCTTGTTTATGGAAAAGTGCTTATTTCCGTATTTCAATGCTGCAACTTGCTGAAAATTGTCTGCAGTGTTCCTAATCATCTAGTTTGAACAGTTCTGTAAAAACATTGTATCCAGAGTGCATCAAACATGATTTAGAGCTTGTTTATGGAAAAGTGCTTATTTATGCATTCTACAGTGTTTTCATAACATCTCGAATAAACATAACAAAAAAATTTTATCCCAGAGTGCATCAAACATGATTTAGAGCTTGTTTATGGAAAAGTGCTTATTTATGCATTCTACAGTGTTTTCATAACATCTCGAATAAACATAACAAATAAAAGTTTTATCCCAGAGTGCATCAAACATGATTTAGAGCTTGTTTATGGAAAAGTGCTTATTTCCGTATTTCAATGCTGCAACTTGCTGAAAATTGTATGCAGTGTTCCTAATCATCTAGTTTGAACAGTTCTGTAAAAAACATTGTATCCAGAGTGCATCAAACATGATTTAGAGCTTGTTTATGGAAAAGTGCTATTTCTGCATTTCAATGCTGCAACATGCTGAAAACTGTCCACAGTGTTCATAATCATCTCAAATAAACAGTTAAAAAATTGTATCCAGAGTGCATCAAACATGATTTAGAGCTTGTTTATGGAAAAGTGCTTATTTCCGTATTTCAATGCTGCAACTTGCTGAAAATTGTATGCAGTGTTCCTAATCATCTAGTTTGAACAGTTATGTTTAAAACATTGTATCCAGAGTGCATCAAACATGATTTAGAGCTTGTTTATGGAAAAGTGCTTATTTCCGTATTTCAATGCTGCAACTTGCTGAAAATTGTCTGCAGTGTTCCTAATCATCTAGTTTGAACAGTTCTGTAAAAACATTGTATCCAGAGTGCATCAAACATGATTTAGAGCTTGTTTATGGAAAAGTGCTTATTTCCGTATTTCAATGCTGCAACTTGCTGAAAATTGTCTGCAGTGTTCCTAATCATCTAGTTTGAACAGTTATGTTTAAAAAATTGTATCCAGAGTGCATCAAACATGATTTAGAGCTTGTTTATGGAAAAGTGCTTATTTCCGTATTTCAATGCTGCAACTTGCTGAAAATTGTCTGCAGTGTTCCTAATCATCTAGTTTGAACAGTTCTGTAAAAAACATTGTATCCAGAGTGCATCAAACATGATTTAGAGCTTGTTTATGGAAAAGTGCTTATTTCCGTATTTCAATGCTGCAACTTGCTGAAAATTGTCTGCAGTGTTCCTAATCATCTAGTTTGAACAGTTATGTTTAAAACATTGTATCCAGAGTGCATCAAACATGATTTAGAGCTTGTTTATGGAAAAGTGCTTATTTCCGTATTTCAATGCTGCAACTTGCTGAAAATTGTCTGCAGTGTTCCTAATCATCTAGTTTGAACAGTTCTGTAAAAAACATTGTATCCAGAGTGCATCAAACATGATTTAGAGCTTGTTTATGGAAAAGTGCTTATTTCCGTATTTCAATGCTGCAACTTGCTGAAAATTGTCTGCAGTGTTCCTAATCATCTAGTTTGAACAGTTCTGTAAAAAACATTGTATCCAGAGTGCATCAAACATGATTTAGAGCTTGTTTATGGAAAAGTGCTTATTTATGCATTCTACAGTGTTTTCATAACATCTCGAATAAACATAACAAAAAAAAAGTTTTTATCCCAGAGTGCATCAAACATGATTTAGAGCTTGTTTATGGAAAAGTGCTTATTTATGCATTCTACAGTGTTTTCATAACATCTCGAATAAACATAACAAATAAAAGTTTTATCCCAGAGTGCATCAAACATGATTTAGAGCTTGTTTATGGAAAAGTGCTTATTTCCGTATTTCAATGCTGCAACTTGCTGAAAATTGTATGCAGTGTTCCTAATCATCTAGTTTGAACAGTTCTGTAAAAAACATTGTATCCAGAGTGCATCAAACATGATTTAGAGCTTGTTTATGGAAAAGTGCTTATTTCCGTATTTCAATGCTGCAACTTGCTGAAAATTGTCTGCAGTGTTCCTAATCATCTAGTTTGAACAGTTATGTTTAAAACATTGTATCCAGAGTGCATCAAACATGATTTAGAGCTTGTTTATGGAAAAGTGCTTATTTCCGTATTTCAATGCTGCAACTTGCTGAAAATTGTATGCAGTGTTCCTAATCATCTAGTTTGAACAGTTATGTTTAAAACATTGTATCCAGAGTGCATCAAACATGATTTAGAGCTTGTTTATGGAAAAGTGCTTATTTCCGTATTTCAATGCTGCAACTTGCTGAAAATTGTCTGCAGTGTTCCTAATCATCTAGTTTGAACAGTTCTGTAAAAAACATTGTATCCAGAGTGCATCAAACATGATTTAGAGCTTGTTTATGGAAAAGTGCTTATTTCCGTATTTCAATGCTGCAACTTGCTGAAAATTGTCTGCAGTGTTCCTAATCATCTAGTTTGAACAGTTCTGTAAAAACATTGTATCCAGAGTGCATCAAACATGATTTAGAGCTTGTTTATGGAAAAGTGCTTATTTATGCATTCTACAGTGTTTTCATAACATCTCGAATAAACATAACAAAAAAAAACATTTTATCCCAGAGTGCATCAAACATGATTTAGAGCTTGTTTATGGAAAAGTGCTTATTTATGCATTCTACAGTGTTTTCATAACATCTCGAATAAACATAACAAAAAAATTTTATCCCAGAGTGCATCAAACATGATTTAGAGCTTGTTTATGGAAAAGTGCTTATTTCCGTATTTCAATGCTGCAACTTGCTGAAAATTGTATGCAGTGTTCCTAATCATCTAGTTTGAACAGTTATGTTTAAAACATTGTATCCAGAGTGCATCAAACATGATTTAGAGCTTGTTTATGGAAAAGTGCTTATTTCCGTATTTCAATGCTGCAACTTGCTGAAAATTGTATGCAGTGTTCCTAATCATCTAGTTTGAACAGTTATGTTTAAAAAACATTGTATCCAGAGTGCATCAAACATGATTTAGAGCTTGTTTATGGAAAAGTGCTTATTTCCGTATTTCAATGCTGCAACTTGCTGAAAATTGTCTGCAGTGTTCCTAATCATCTAGTTTGAACAGTTCTGTAAAAAACATTGTATCCAGAGTGCATCAAACATGATTTAGAGCTTGTTTATGGAAAAGTGCTTATTTCCGTATTTCAATGCTGCAACTTGCTGAAAATTGTCTGCAGTGTTCCTAATCATCTAGTTTGAACAGTTATGTTTAAAACATTGTATCCAGAGTGCATCAAACATGATTTAGAGCTTGTTTATGGAAAAGTGCTTATTTCCGTATTTCAATGCTGCAACTTGCTGAAAATTGTATGCAGTGTTCCTAATCATCTAGTTTGAACAGTTATGTTTAAAACATTGTATCCAGAGTGCATCAAACATGATTTAGAGCTTGTTTATGGAAAAGTGCTTATTTATGCATTCTACAGTGTTTTCATAACATCTCGAATAAACATAACAAAAAAAGTTTTATCCCAGAGTGCATCAAACATGATTTAGAGCTTGTTTATGGAAAAGTGCTTATTTATGCATTCTACAGTGTTTTCATAACATCTCGAATAAACATAACAAATAAAAGTTTTATCCCAGAGTGCATCAAACATGATTTAGAGCTTGTTTATGGAAAAGTGCTTATTTCCGTATTTCAATGCTGCAACTTGCTGAAAATTGTATGCAGTGTTCCTAATCATCTAGTTTGAACAGTTCTGTAAAAAACATTGTATCCAGAGTGCATCAAACATGATTTAGAGCTTGTTTATGGAAAAGTGCTTATTTCTGCATTTCAAAGCTGCAACTTGCTGAAAATGTCCACAGTGTTCATAATCTCAAATAAACAGTTAGTTTAAAAATTGTATCCAGAGTGCATCAAACATGATTTAGAGCTTGTTTATGGAAAAGTGCTTATTTCCGTATTTCAATGCTGCAACTTGCTGAAAATTGTATGCAGTGTTCCTAATCATCTAGTTTGAACAGTTATGTTTAAAACATTGTATCCAGAGTGCATCAAACATGATTTAGAGCTTGTTTATGGAAAAGTGCTTATTTCCGTATTTCAATGCTGCAACTTGCTGAAAATTGTCTGCAGTGTTCCTAATCATCTAGTTTGAACAGTTCTGTAAAAACATTGTATCCAGAGTGCATCAAACATGATTTAGAGCTTGTTTATGGAAAAGTGCTTATTTCCGTATTTCAATGCTGCAACTTGCTGAAAATTGTCTGCAGTGTTCCTAATCATCTAGTTTGAACAGTTATGTTTAAAACATTGTATCCAGAGTGCATCAAACATGATTTAGAGCTTGTTTATGGAAAAGTGCTTATTTCCGTATTTCAATGCTGCAACTTGCTGAAAATTGTCTGCAGTGTTCCTAATCATCTAGTTTGAACAGTTATGTTTAAAACATTGTATCCAGAGTGCATCAAACATGATTTAGAGCTTGTTTATGGAAAAGTGCTTATTTCCGTATTTCAATGCTGCAACTTGCTGAAAATTGTCTGCAGTGTTCCTAATCATCTAGTTTGAACAGTTCTGTAAAAAACATTGTATCCAGAGTGCATCAAACATGATTTAGAGCTTGTTTATGGAAAAGTGCTTATTTATGCATTCTAAAGTGTTTTTCATAATCATCTCGAATAAACATAACAAAAAACATTTTATCCCAGAGTGCATCAAACATGATTTAGAGCTTGTTTATGGAAAAGTGCTTATTTATGCATTCTACAGTGTTTTCATAACATCTCGAATAAACATAACAAAAAAAGTTTTATCCCAGAGTGCATCAAACATGATTTAGAGCTTGTTTATGGAAAAGTGCTTATTTCCGTATTTCAATGCTGCAACTTGCTGAAAATTGTATGCAGTGTTCCTAATCATCTAGTTTGAACAGTTCTGTTTAAAAAACATTGTATCCAGAGTGCATCAAACATGATTTAGAGCTTGTTTATGGAAAAGTGCTTATTTCCGTATTTCAATGCTGCAACTTGCTGAAAATTGTCTGCAGTGTTCATAATCATCTAGTTTGAACAGTTCTGTTTAAAACATTGTATCCAGAGTGCATCAAACATGATTTAGAGCTTGTTTATGGAAAAGTGCTTATTTCCGTATTTCAATGCTGCAACTTGCTGAAAATTGTCTGCAGTGTTCCTAATCATCTAGTTTGAACAGTTATGTTTAAAAACATTGTATCCAGAGTGCATCAAACATGATTTAGAGCTTGTTTATGGAAAAGTGCTTATTTCCGTATTTCAATGCTGCAACTTGCTGAAAATTGTCTGCAGTGTTCCTAATCATCTAGTTTGAACAGTTCTGTAAAAAACATTGTATCCAGAGTGCATCAAACATGATTTAGAGCTTGTTTATGGAAAAGTGCTTATTTCCGTATTTCAATGCTGCAACTTGCTGAAAATTGTCTATGCAGTGTTCCTAATCATCTAGTTTGAACAGTTATGTTTAAAAAACATTGTATCCAGAGTGCATCAAACATGATTTAGAGCTTGTTTATGGAAAAGTGCTTATTTATGCATTCTACAGTGTTTTCATAACATCTCGAATAAACATAACAAAAAAAGTTTTATCCCAGAGTGCATCAAACATGATTTAGAGCTTGTTTATGGAAAAGTGCTTATTTCCGTATTTCAATGCTGCAACTTGCTGAAAATTGTATGCAGTGTTCCTAATCATCTAGTTTGAACAGTTCTGTTTAAAACATTGTATCCAGAGTGCATCAAACATGATTTAGAGCTTGTTTATGGAAAAGTGCTTATTTCCGTATTTCAATGCTGCAACTTGCTGAAAATTGTCTGCAGTGTTCCTAATCATCTAGTTTGAACAGTTATGTTTAAAACATTGTATCCAGAGTGCATCAAACATGATTTAGAGCTTGTTTATGGAAAAGTGCTTATTTCCGTATTTCAATGCTGCAACTTGCTGAAAATTGTCTGCAGTGTTCCTAATCATCTAGTTTGAACAGTTCTGTAAAAAACATTGTATCCAGAGTGCATCAAACATGATTTAGAGCTTGTTTATGGAAAAGTGCTTATTTATGCATTCTACAGTGTTTTCATAACATCTCGAATAAACATAACAAAAAAAATTTTATCCCAGAGTGCATCAAACATGATTTAGAGCTTGTTTATGGAAAAGTGCTTATTTATGCATTCTACAGTGTTTTCATAACATCTCGAATAAACATAACAAATAAAAATTTTATCCAGAGTGCATCAAACATGATTTAGAGCTTGTTTATGGAAAAGTGCTTATTTCCGTATTTCAATGCTGCAACTTGCTGAAAATTGTATGCAGTGTTCCTAATCATCTAGTTTGAACAGTTATGTTTAAAACATTGTATCCAGAGTGCATCAAACATGATTTAGAGCTTGTTTATGGAAAAGTGCTTATTTCCGTATTTCAATGCTGCAACTTGCTGAAAATTGTCTGCAGTGTTCCTAATCATCTAGTTTGAACAGTTCTGTAAAAAACATTGTATCCAGAGTGCATCAAACATGATTTAGAGCTTGTTTATGGAAAAGTGCTTATTTCCGTATTTCAATGCTGCAACTTGCTGAAAATTGTATGCAGTGTTCCTAATCATCTAGTTTGAACAGTTCTGTAAAAAACATTGTATCCAGAGTGCATCAAACATGATTTAGAGCTTGTTTATGGAAAAGTGCTTATTTCCGTATTTCAATGCTGCAACTTGCTGAAAATTGTCTGCAGTGTTCCTAATCATCTAGTTTGAACAGTTCTGTAAAAAACATTGTATCCAGAGTGCATCAAACATGATTTAGAGCTTGTTTATGGAAAAGTGCTTATTTCCGTATTTCAATGCTGCAACTTGCTGAAAATTGTATGCAGTGTTCCTAATCATCTAGTTTGAACAGTTATGTTTAAAAAATTGTATCCAGAGTGCATCAAACATGATTTAGAGCTTGTTTATGGAAAAGTGCTTATTTCCGTATTTCAATGCTGCAACTTGCTGAAAATTGTCTGCAGTGTTCCTAATCATCTAGTTTGAACAGTTATGTTTAAAACATTGTATCCAGAGTGCATCAAACATGATTTAGAGCTTGTTTATGGAAAAGTGCTTATTTCCGTATTTCAATGCTGCAACTTGCTGAAAATTGTCTGCAGTGTTCCTAATCATCTAGTTTGAACAGTTATGTTTAAAACATTGTATCCAGAGTGCATCAAACATGATTTAGAGCTTGTTTATGGAAAAGTGCTTATTTCCGTATTTCAATGCTGCAACTTGCTGAAAATTGTCTGCAGTGTTCCTAATCATCTAGTTTGAACAGTTCTGTAAAAAACATTGTATCCAGAGTGCATCAAACATGATTTAGAGCTTGTTTATGGAAAAGTGCTTATTTCCGTATTTCAATGCTGCAACTTGCTGAAAATTGTCTGCAGTGTTCCTAATCATCTAGTTTGAACAGTTATGTTTAAAACATTGTATCCAGAGTGCATCAAACATGATTTAGAGCTTGTTTATGGAAAAGTGCTTATTTCCGTATTTCAATGCTGCAACTTGCTGAAAATTGTCTGCAGTGTTCCTAATCATCTAGTTTGAACAGTTCTGTAAAAACATTGTATCCAGAGTGCATCAAACATGATTTAGAGCTTGTTTATGGAAAAGTGCTTATTTATGCATTCTACAGTGTTTTCATAATCATCTAGTTTGAACATAACAAAAAAATTTTATCCAGAGTGCATCAAACATGATTTAGAGCTTGTTTATGGAAAAGTGCTTATTTATGCATTCTACAGTGTTTTCATAACATCTCGAATAAACATAACAAATAAAAGTTTTATCCCAGAGTGCATCAAACATGATTTAGAGCTTGTTTATGGAAAAGTGCTTATTTCCGTATTTCAATGCTGCAACTTGCTGAAAATTGTATGCAGTGTTCCTAATCATCTAGTTTGAACAGTTATGTTTAAAACATTGTATCCAGAGTGCATCAAACATGATTTAGAGCTTGTTTATGGAAAAGTGCTTATTTCCGTATTTCAATGCTGCAACTTGCTGAAAATTGTCTGCAGTGTTCCTAATCATCTAGTTTGAACAGTTCTGTAAAAAACATTGTATCCAGAGTGCATCAAACATGATTTAGAGCTTGTTTATGGAAAAGTGCTTATTTCCGTATTTCAATGCTGCAACTTGCTGAAAATTGTCTGCAGTGTTCCTAATCATCTAGTTTGAACAGTTCTGTAAAAACATTGTATCCAGAGTGCATCAAACATGATTTAGAGCTTGTTTATGGAAAAGTGCTTATTTCCGTATTTCAATGCTGCAACTTGCTGAAAATTGTCTGCAGTGTTCCTAATCATCTAGTTTGAACAGTTCTGTAAAAAACATTGTATCCAGAGTGCATCAAACATGATTTAGAGCTTGTTTATGGAAAAGTGCTTATTTATGCATTCTACAGTGTTTTCATAACATCTCGAATAAACATAACAAAAAAATTTTATCCCAGAGTGCATCAAACATGATTTAGAGCTTGTTTATGGAAAAGTGCTTATTTATGCATTCTACAGTGTTTTCATAACATCTCGTAAACATAACAAAAAAAAGTTTTATCCCAGAGTGCATCAAACATGATTTAGAGCTTGTTTATGGAAAAGTGCTTATTTCTGCATTTCAAAGTTGCAACATGCTGAAAACTGTCCACATTGTTCATTTCATCTCAAATAGACAGCACAGTTAAAAACATTGTATCCAGAGTGCATCAAACATGATTTAGAGCTTGTTTATGGAAAAGTGCTTATTTCCGTATTTCAATGCTGCAACTTGCTGAAAATTGTATGCAGTGTTCCTAATCATCTAGTTTGAACAGTTATGTTTAAAACATTGTATCCAGAGTGCATCAAACATGATTTAGAGCTTGTTTATGGAAAAGTGCTTATTTCCGTATTTCAATGCTGCAACTTGCTGAAAATTGTCTGCAGTGTTCCTAATCATCTAGTTTGAACAGTTCTGTAAAAACATTGTATCCAGAGTGCATCAAACATGATTTAGAGCTTGTTTATGGAAAAGTGCTTATTTCCGTATTTCAATGCTGCAACTTGCTGAAAATTGTCTGCAGTGTTCCTAATCATCTAGTTTGAACAGTTATGTTTAAAACATTGTATCCAGAGTGCATCAAACATGATTTAGAGCTTGTTTATGGAAAAGTGCTTATTTCCGTATTTCAATGCTGCAACTTGCTGAAAATTGTCTGCAGTGTTCCTAATCATCTAGTTTGAACAGTTCTGTAAAAACATTGTATCCAGAGTGCATCAAACATGATTTAGAGCTTGTTTATGGAAAAGTGCTTATTTCCGTATTTCAATGCTGCAACTTGCTGAAAATTGTCTGCAGTGTTCCTAATCATCTAGTTTGAACAGTTATGTTTAAAAAACATTGTATCCAGAGTGCATCAAACATGATTTAGAGCTTGTTTAGAAAAGTGCTTATTTCCGTATTTCAATGCTGCAACTTGCTGAAAATTGTCTGCAGTGTTCCTAATCATCTAGTTTGAACAGTTCTGTAAAAAACATTGTATCCAGAGTGCATCAAACATGATTTAGAGCTTGTTTATGGAAAAGTGCTTATTTATGCATTCTACAGTGTTTTCATAACATCTCGAATAAACATAACAAAAAAAAAATTTTATCCCAGAGTGCATCAAACATGATTTAGAGCTTGTTTATGGAAAAGTGCTTATTTCTGCATTTCAAAGTGCAACATGCTGAAAACTGTCCACATTGTTCATTTCATCTCAAATAACAGCATAGCAAAAATTGGACATCCAGAGTGCATCAAACATGATTTAGAGCTTGTTTATGGAAAAGTGCTTATTTCCGTATTTCAATGCTGCAACTTGCTGAAAATTGTATGCAGTGTTCCTAATCATCTAGTTTGAACAGTTATGTTTAAAACATTGTATCCAGAGTGCATCAAACATGATTTAGAGCTTGTTTATGGAAAAGTGCTTATTTCCGTATTTCAATGCTGCAACTTGCTGAAAATTGTCTGCAGTGTTCCTAATCATCTAGTTTGAACAGTTATGTTTAAAACATTGTATCCAGAGTGCATCAAACATGATTTAGAGCTTGTTTATGGAAAAGTGCTTATTTCCGTATTTCAATGCTGCAACTTGCTGAAAATTGTCTGCAGTGTTCCTAATCATCTAGTTTGAACAGTTCTGTAAAAAACATTGTATCCAGAGTGCATCAAACATGATTTAGAGCTTGTTTATGGAAAAGTGCTTATTTATGCATTCTACAGTGTTTTTCATAACATCTCAATAAACATAACAAAAAAAGTTTTATCCCAGAGTGCATCAAACATGATTTAGAGCTTGTTTATGGAAAAGTGCTTATTTCCGTATTTCAATGCTGCAACTTGCTGAAAATTGTCTGCAGTGTTCCTAATCATCTAGTTTGAACAGTTCTTAAAAACATTGTATCCAGAGTGCATCAAACATGATTTAGAGCTTGTTTATGGAAAAGTGCTTATTTCCGTATTTCAATGCTGCAACTTGCTGAAAATTGTCTGCAGTGTTCCTAATCATCTAGTTTGAACAGTTATGTTTAAAACATTGTATCCAGAGTGCATCAAACATGATTTAGAGCTTGTTTATGGAAAAGTGCTTATTTCCGTATTTCAATGCTGCAACTTGCTGAAAATTGTCTGCAGTGTTCCTAATCATCTAGTTTGAACAGTTCTGTTTAAAACATTGTATCCAGAGTGCATCAAACATGATTTAGAGCTTGTTTATGGAAAAGTGCTTATTTCCGTATTTCAATGCTGCAACTTGCTGAAAATTGTCTACAGTGTTCCTAATCATCTAGTTTGAACAGTTCTGTAAAAAACATTGTATCCAGAGTGCATCAAACATGATTTAGAGCTTGTTTATGGAAAAGTGCTTATTTATGCATTATGCATTCTCATAACATCTCGAATAAACATAACAAAAAAAAGTTTTATCCCAGAGTGCATCAAACATGATTTAGAGCGTGTTTATGGAAAAGTGCTTATTTCCGTATTTCAATGCTGCAACTTGCTGAAAATTGTATGCAGTGTTCCTAATCATCTAGTTTGAACAGTTCTGTTTAAAACATTGTATCCAGAGTGCATCAAACATGATTTAGAGCTTGTTTATGGAAAAGTGCTTATTTATGCATTCTACAGTGTTTTCATAACATCTCGAATAAACATAACAAAAAAAGTTTTATCCCAGAGTGCATCAAACATGATTTAGAGCTTGTTTATGGAAAAGTGCTTATTTATGCATTCTACAGTGTTTTCATAACATCTCGAATAAACATAACAAATAAAAGTTTTATCCCAGAGTGCAT